>NC_091977.1:510590209-510890209 GCF_044704955.1 Pristiophorus japonicus | reverse complement strand
TTCCCTTTCCCCAAAGTAGGCAATGATCTAAGACATGCCGGTAATGACGGAGTAAGTCAAAAATGTTCCTCCCACCTTTTAAAAGATTGAAAAAAATTGGAATTCTTTGTATAAATTAAATTGGTTACTTCAGAATTAAAAGTGGAACAAACAAATTAAAAGTACAATTTTAAATTCTGACTAATTTATTCAACTAGAATTTCGTCAAAAATAACTGCTAGCCTATTCCCTTAAATGATCGTGTGGTGCTGTTTTCAAACTGCAATTACTGCAGAAAATACTGATCATTCACCAGTTCTGCAACATGAAGTTGATTATTTTCTTGAAAATAATATTACATTTTGCTTTAATATTTGAATCAACAAGTCTCGCATTAACGTAAAATTGAATTTCTAGAACATTGTTCTGATAGGGTTGTCGCTTATGGACTGGACAGTCTGGTGGTTGAGCAGGTTTGGGAGGGGTTTAACCTAATTTGGCATGGGGATGGACACCTGGATGAAGCATTAGAGAGGAGATATAAGGTGCACAGAGGACTGGGAGAGGCAAACAGCATTAGAATAGAGAGTAGTTCAGAAATAAGCGGGATCAGACAGGGTGGATATGCGAGGCAGACTAACATGGGTTTGGAGTGCATGTGTGTAAATGCACGGAGTGTAGTAAATAAGGTTGGTGAGCTGCAGGCACAAGTCACCACATGGGATTATAATAAAGTGGCAATAACGGAGACCTGGCTCAAAGAACGGGAGGACGGGGCACTTAACATTCCTGGCTGCAAGGCATTCAGGTAATATAGGGATGGAAAAAAAGGAGTGGGGGGGGGTTGTGGGTGGAGCAGCATTAATCAAAGACAGCATTTGAAAGGGATGATGTACTTGATGGTTCGATAACAGAATCGCTTTGATTAGAATTAAGAAACAATGGAGGAGCTATTACACTGCTGGGTTTATACTGTAGGCCACCAAATAGTGGGAAGGAGATAGAGGAGCCAATTTGCAAGCAAATTGCAGAAAGATACAAGAACTTTGGAGTAGTTATAATGGGACACTTCAATTATCCTAATATAGATTGGGAAAATAACAGTGTAAGGGGCAAAGAGGTGGGGAAACTCTTGAAATGTGTACAAGGTAACTTTCTTGATCAGTGTGTTTCCAGCTCAACGAAGAAGGAAGCCGTGCTGGATCTAGTCCTGGGGAATGAAGTGGGGCAAGTGGAGTGTGATTCAAATGGGGGAGTATGTACGAAGCAGCGACCACAATATCATTAAGTTTAGAGTAGTTATGGAAAAGGACAAGGAACAATCAAATGTGAAAATACTCAACTGGAGGAGATCTAATTTCAGTGAGTTGAAAAGGGATCTGGTCCAGGTAGATTGGAATCAAAGATTGACAGGTCAAACAGTAATTAAGCAAAGAGGAGATAGTTTGGGTACAGGCTAGACACATTCCCACAGGGGGAAAGGAAGAGCATCCAATGCTGGAGCTCCCTGGGTGACTCAGGAAGTGTATGATAAATAACAGGTTCATCATTCAATAGAGAACCAAGCTGAATACAGGAGAGAACTGAAAAAGGCATTAGAGGGGCAAAGAGAGTATATGAGAATAGATTAACAGGTAACATAAAAGGGAACCAAAAAGTCTTTTATGAACATATAAATAGTAAAGGGGTAGTCAAAGGAACAATAGCCAAGATCCTTCCCACTGTTGGGAACCAGAATCAATGTTAATGCCAAAACTAATGATACTTGTCAAAAAGTGATATAAAGATACGACTGCCAAAACGCCTGGTTTATCCATTTGCCCAGAGCTAGTTTCAGGAGCTATTGGTATGATGGAGACCCTGTCTTCAGGGGATCCACTGTTCACTGTCATAAAAGATAAATCCTGATATCAATAAATAATTATCAAGTCTCACATTGTTCCTGATTCAGTAAGTCCTGGTATACCATTGCTTTGCACTATAAATCCGTCTGTGAGCAAGGAGTTTCCTAGTCTCGATCGTGTATATATAACATGATATTTAAAATTATAATGAGTTATGTCGATGCATTCCATCTGTGACTGAAGCCATCTTATTTTTCTGCACCTCCGACAGTGCAGCACTCCTCTGGATTGTCAGCTGAAATTTATGTGCTCAAGACCCTGGAGTAGAACTTGAACCCACAACCTTCTGACTCAGAGACATGTAGGCTACCCACTGAGCCAAAGCTGACACTACATCACAGCATGGAAGGATGCAAGTTCAATTTTTGCCATGCTAGGGATGGGCAGAGGGGAGAGGAGATGCTGTGAAGGGAGAGGGGACCCTATGAAAGAGGGGAGATGTGATGGTGGGATGCCCAAGGTCACTCCAATGCTTCCCTGTGGGAGCCTGTTTCAGAGCAGCATTTATGGAAGAGAATAAAAGCAGAAAATGCTGCAAATCTCAGCAGGTCAGGCAGCATCTGTGGAGAGGAAGCAGAGTTAGTGTTCTGGGTCGATCACCCAAAACGTTAATTCTTCTTTCTCTCCACAGATGCTGCTTGACCCGCTGAGATTTCCAGCACTTCCTGTTTTTATTCCAGATTCCAGCATCCGCAGTATTTTGCTTTTGTATTTATGGAAGAGGCCTGGGAGCCGATCTATCTACTCTGTTGGCTGATGATGCTTGGGTCAGAATGGATGCGATTTAAAAAAAGGAAAAGGGAAATTAAATCTAAAGAAAATGAAGGCAATACTCGCCTTAATGCTAAGCTGCACTGCTGCAGCCTCTCAACATTCTGCCGGAAGCTTTCCACAGCTGGAGCACAAAGGGAAGATATATTCTGAATATAGTATACCTCGTATTAAATAGAGTTTAGGAATAAAGAAAAATCTATATGTCAGACATTATCTTCAATGCTCCAGAATTTAGAACAGAATTCCATCAAGAAATGAAGCAATGCAGAATGAACAAGTAAATACAGACAGAAGGAAGTTGATGTAGCCAGATTTCAAGGCTAACTGTTCAACGTTTGATCATCAATCATTCACACTTCACTCCAGTTCATAGTTTTCCTTATTTTTTTGGTGCATTTCTCTCAGCAGTATTTGCTAAAATAAGCACATTATTTCAACAAAATCAATGCGACACCTGCCTTATAGAGGTACATTTTCATGAAAAACGGTTTGTAAAATGCATGATGCAAGGCAATGTGTATGTGTCATGACACGTTGCACATGGTGCCGAATAACAAAATCATGCTTGTCTCTCTCTTCAAAGAAAAACAGATCTGCTAAGCACCTACACATGTCGGTGATGCCCTTTAAACATACACAATGATCCCACAATGAATAAAAAATACATCACACTCTACTACACTTCATCAATGATTACAAAGATACTGTTCAATATTACGGGACAAGTAACTGTTTTCAACATGGTTGATGATCTTGAAAGGTGCAAACTCCACTGCGCTGGTTTCTCACATACGTCATTGAGCAATACTGTAATCCATCTGAGCAGCACCCTGTGTTTTGGACGATACTGAGATTTGGCAAGTCAAGTGTGGCAGTTGATGCCAAAATCAGACTTATATACCTTTGGTCTGTCTTCATACTGTAGTTGTATCAACATCAATCCTAAATAACACAAAAGGTCAAAACAGAAATCTGTTTTCTATAAAAAAAAGTGTATTTTTTATTGCAGCAACACTGCTAAAAAGCAAAACACCTCTAATTTAATCTCCTGCAAGAGAAATTGTTTTTCTTCTTTATCCTGATTGAGGAATGGCGATTCAGAAACAATGATGAAAAGAAATAGAAGAACAAATTTGTGCTGGGGTAGGGGTTCATTTTCCTTGCACCATTTCAGGGTAGCATTCTTCTTCCTTCTCTCGGGTACATGGTTTGATGGTTTGAGGTCCATGTTGTAATCCATAAATTGTGAATGGCAATGACAGATGGAAGAGACCAGGGCAAGTCCTGCTGACAGCTGGCAGTGGGAGGCAATATATAGGCTACTGAAGAATGCTCGAGTTTAACCTGAGCATCTTCAATGTAACAATGCCATTTCCCATCGTGCACCGTGCTACATTTCCCATTCCACTCTGAGTCAATAAACGCAAGTCAGCCTTGTACGTTCTTATAGCTGTGTGTGTGTAAGTGTGCTCGCACTGTAAAAAGGGTCCTTTATGCTTTAATTTCTAGATTGTCTACGCAGAGATACCGTTCAAGATCTTAGCATTCACCAGAACAGCAAAATGCTCTGTGTTGTTTGCATCCTCATACTGAGAGGAATCCTTTTCAAACATACCAGCATCAGTCTGCCCTTTCATTGTTAAGTAACGAAGTACCACGCTGTGCCAGTCAATAACATCTTCGATCTGCATCGGGCCATTCTGTCGAATGCCTCTTAATAATCCACCTGTGAAGAAGGCAATATTGGAAGCCAATGTTATCACAAGCACACTTATCTAAAACAAGAAATATTTTGCATTGGTACTTTGTTTTCATTATTACAAATGTTTTAGGTTAGGTTTATGTCCATTTTTTTCTTGACTGCTAACATCCACTGTCATATATCTAAAAGCTTTTAAGTTGGCCAGAAAATCAAGCCAAGCTCATAAAAATGTCACTTGCTTTGATTCATTTTCTTTCACTTTCCTTTTGTCTCTCCAAGGCACATTCTATATTTATTTATGTATTGTATCCTCATTGAAAGGCTGCGTTGTGTCTTTTATCCAATTGTTCCCCAGAATTCAAGTTCAGACAGGTAGATACTGCTTTCAATACATTCCTGAGTGGCAACGACCTTTTTATGGATATCTCCCTCATCATAATAAGTGCATTTGCTCAAATGTAGCTATTTCTTTCAATGAAGAGTTCACAGACAGAATTACATTTATAAAGCGCCTTTCACGACCACTGGATGTCTTAAAGTGCTTTACAGCCAATGGAGTGTAGTCTCTGCTGCAATGTGGGAAACGTGGCAGCTAATTTGCACACTGCAAGCTTCCACATACAGCAATGTCATAATGATCAGGTAATCTGTTTTTGTTATGTTGATTAAGGCACAAATATTGGCCAGGACACCGGGAATAACTCACTTGAGCTTCTTTGAAATAACGCCATGGGAGCTTTTACGACCACCTGAGAGAGCAGACGGGGCCTCGGTTTAACGTTTAAAGTTGAGGAGAAAGGAAATCTTGCAAATTAAAGTAACTATTCTCTTATGTGTCGCACTGAAACAACATCTACCATTAACCAGATGATGAGAGAGAGAGAGCCAGGCATTTGAATGAAGCAGACATGTCCGACTAATGTGGGGCAAGAAGTGTGTTCTGGGGTAGAAATTCACTTTGCGGGGTCACGCAATATAGGCCGTATCGAATCAGCCGCCCATTATTCTCCCCGACTGATATATAGTCAGTTCGATTGAGCGATACTGCCTAAAACCAATTTCTACCCACAAGTCTGGTGTGTTTTTATGTTCACATATTGAATGGGAATGAACTTACTCTGAAATCTCAGATCAGGTTCTGCTAACAAAGATCGAGGTGAAACCCAACAAAAAAACTACAGCACCCAAACATTTAGGGGGGGAAATTCTCTCCCAGGGGCGCTAATTCTCGCCCGGGACACGGGGCCACAACTGCGTCCCGCGAAATTCCGTGAGAGTTAGCGGAGGCACAAGGCGGGAAGGCCCCGCTCCTGCCGGAAGCACCCTGGGCTGCTGAGCCTGTGATGACAACGTCAACACTATGCGCAGCGACACGTTTTTGCCCCGGAGGGAAAATTCAGTGGCGCCCTGTGAGGCCGCTGCGGGCAATGCCCGCGCCAGCTTCGCAGGTCGCAAACCGGGCCTTACTCTGCTCGCGGATTGTACATCCCTGTCTGGAGTAAAAATAAAACGGGGAAAGTGGCTCAACTGTGACTAACCAGGTAAATTAAGGATAGTGTTAAATCCAAGGAAGAGGCATATCAATTGGCCAGAAAAAGCAGCAAACCTGAGAACTGGGAGAAATTTAGAATTCATCAGAGGAGGACAAAGGGTTTAATTAGGGGGGAGAAAATAGAGTATGAGAGGAAGCTTGCCGGGAACATAAAAACTGACTGCAAAAGATTCTATAGATATGTGAAGAGAAAAAGATTAGTAAAGACAAATGTAGGTCCCTTGCAGTCAGATTCAGGTGAATTTATAATGGGGAACAAAGAAATGGTAGACCAGTTGAACAAATACTTTGGTTCTGTCTTCACGAAGGAAGACACAAATAACCTTCTGGAAGTACTAGAGGACCGAGGCTCCAGTGAGAAAGAGGAACTGAAGGAAATCCTCATTAGGCGGGAAATTGTGTTAGGGAAATTGAGCGGATTGAAGTCCTATAAATCCTCAGGGCCTGATAGTCTGCATCCCAAGTACTTAAGGAAGTGGCCCTAGAAATAGTGGATGCATTGGTGATCATTTTCCAACAGTCTTATCGACTCTGGATCAATTCCTATGGACTGAAGGGTAGCTAATGTAACACCACTTTTTAAAAAAGGAGGGAGAGAAAAAACGGGTAATTATAGACCAGTTAGCCTGACATCAGTAGTTGAATCAATTATTAAAGATGAAATAGCAGCGTATTTCGAAAAAAAAACAGGATCGGTCCAAGTCAGCATGGATTTATGAAAGGGAAATCATGCTTGACAAATCTTCTGGAATTTTTTGAGGATGTAACTAGTAGAGTGGACAAGGGAGAACCAATGGATGTGGTGTATTTGGACTTTCAAAAGGCTTTTGACAAGGTCCCACACAAGAGATTGGTGTGCAAAATCAAAGCACATGGTATTGGGGGTAATGTACTGACGTGGATAGAGAACTGGTTGGCAGACAGGAAGCAGAGAGTAGGGATAAACGGGTCCTTTTCAGAATGGCAGGCAGTGACTAGTGGGATGCCGCAGGGCTCAGTGCTGGGACACCAGCTCTTTACTATACACATTAATGATTTAGATGAAGGATAAGTGTGTAATATCTCCAAGTTTGCAGATGACACTAAACTGGGTGGTGGTATGAGCTGTGAGGGGGACGCCAAGAGGCTGCAGGGTGACTTAGACAGGTTAGGTGAGTGGGCAAATGCATGACAGATGCAGTATAATGTGGATAAATGTGAGGTTATCCATATTTGGGGGCAAAAACACAAAGGCAGAATATTATCTGAATGTCGGCAGATTAGGAAAAGGGGAGGTGCAACGAGACCTGGGTGTCATGGTTCATCAGTCATTGAAAGTTGGCATACGTACAGCAGGTGGTAAAGAAGGCAAATGGTATGTTGGCCTTCATAGCTAGCGGATTTGAGTATAGGAGCAGGGAGGTCTTACTGCAGTTGTATATGGCCTTGGTGAGGCCTCACCTGGAATATTATGTTCAGTTTTGGTCTCATAATCTGAGGAAGGACATTCTTGCTATTGAGGGAGCGCAGCGAAGGTTAACCAGACTGATTCCTGGGATGGCTGGACTGACGTATGAGGAGAGACTGGATCAACTGGGCCTTTATTCACTGGAAGTTTAGAAGGATGAGAGCGATCTCATAGAAACATATAAAATTCTGACGGGATAGGACAGGTTAGATGCGGGAAGAATGTTCCCGATGTTGGGGAAGTCCAGAACCAGGGGACACATCTTAGGATAAGGGGTAGGCCATTTAGGACTGAGATGAGGAGAAACTTCTTCACCCAGAGAGTTGTTAACCTGTGGAATTCCCTACCGCAGAGAGTTGTTGATGCCAGTTCATTGGATATATTCAAGAGGGAGTTAGATATGGCCCTTACGGCTAAAGGTATCAAGGGGTATGGAGAGAAAGCAGGAAAGGATTATGAAGGGAATGGTCAGCCATGATCTTATTGAATGGTGGTGCATGCTCGAAGGGCCGAATGGCCTACTCCTGCACCTATTTTCTATGTTTCTATGAAAATAAAGAGGATGTGGGGGGCGCACTTTTAAAAAAAATGGGTAACTTACCGGTAGCGGCCTTGCCTTGTCCAATTCGCGGGGTCCATGCCGCGATGTTGTAGCCCGGCACTCCTCTTCTGTGCCGGGCTGATGCCACGGCACCCCGCTCCCCAGTGGTAAAATGATGGCCCCTTCTCTCCAATGCAGAGTTGGCAGCGTGCCCTGAGCATGCGACATTGCGCTCCACTTCCTCTCGGGGTGCTAACCCCAAATTCGATGCCGGGGTGGGACTTTTGCGCAGGCGCAGGAAGTCTCGCCTCGCCCGAGCGTGGCAGTACCGAATTTCTCCCGCTTAGTGTGCATGGAGCAGCTATGCAGAACGCAATGTTGGTTCGTAGTTGCCCCCTGTGCCAACTCCCGTGCTTGTCAGCAATGGCATGTGCCTGCTGCAAAGCTGCTTCACACTGGTGTCTTTCTTCGCCCTTGTGATGTAGCCCCTCAGTACTAATTATTTTTCCAAGAGTCGGCCCAATTTCACACCTAATATAACATAATATGTGCCACCCTCTATCCCCTTAAAATTGATACATGAGTAACAGTGGTATTTCCAGACGGAAGCAAACTGCTAAAGCACCTTCGGGAGAGACTTGTGTTGTTCTCTTTGAGGTGTTTCGTATCCAACCAACAGATGTATGTGCCAACATGTCAATAGAGCGTGTATCCGATATAGTGTCAAGGTTATCTTCTTCAGTCATCAACTCCCTGCCCTCTGTGGAGCACAGCTTACCTACGGGCGAAGACAAAAAAACACATCATGGTCTTAATGTCAAAATAGTGCAGTCTTGAAAATGTGACTTGACTATATTTATTTGAGGAGAAGGTAGGTATGGTGAGTACTGTCAATGGGCAATAAAACAGCACTTTTCTTTTCCTACAATACAAACAGAAAATGAAATATAGGTCAGTCTGAAAGGAAAAGATGAGTTAATGGTTCAGATACGGGTACGGTAGCATAGTGGTTATATTACTGGACTAGTAATCAAGAGACTTAGACTAATGATCTAGAGACGTGCGTTTAAATCCCATGTGGCAGCTGTGGAATCTAAATTCAGTTAATTAATTACATTTGGAATTAAATAGCTAGTATCAGTAATGGTGACCATAAAACTACCAGATTGTTGTTAAAAAGCCATCTGGTTCACTAATGTCCTTTAGGGAAGGAAATCTGCCGTCCTTACCTGGTCTGGCCCACATGTGACTCCAGACCCACAACAATGTGGTTGACTCTTAACTGCCCTCTGAAATGGCCTGGCAAGCCACTCAGTTGTACTAAACCACTACGACAAAGTCAGCACTGTGGGAGTACCTTCACCACACGGACTGTAGCGGTTCAAGAAGGGGGCTCACCACTACCTTCTCGAGGGCAATTAGTGATGGGCAATAAATGCCGGTCTTGCCAGCGATGCCCACGAACGAATAAATTAAAAAAAAGAAACCCAAGTTAAGAACCAAACCTCATAGTGGAGATCATCATAAATGAAAAGTAGGTGAAAGAACAAGGTAATTGAAGAAGTAGGATCTTGCGGAGACATCATTGGTGATATATCTCCAGCGACTTGAGGTGTCTACTGTACATGGTCCATGCCTCTGACCCATACAGGAGGGAGGGTTTTACTACAGCCCTGTAGACCATGAGCTTGATGGTCGATTAGACGGCCTAGTCTTCGAACACTCTTTTCCTCAGGCAGCCGAAGGCTGCACTGGCGCACTGGAGGCAGTGTTGAAGCGCCTCATCAATGTCTGCTTTTGTTGATAAGAGGCTCCCGAGGTATGAGAAATGGTCCACTTTGTCGAGGGGCGCGCCGTGGATCTTGATGACTGGGGGGCAGTGCTGTGCGGCAAGGATCCTACAAATCCCCTGGGAGGACAGGTGCACCAACATCAGCGTCCTCGTCCAGGCCAACATCCCCAATATTGACACAATGACCACACTCGATCAGCTCTGCTGGGCAGGCCACATAGTTCGCATACCAGACACGAGACTTGGAAAGCAAGTGCTCTATGCGAAGCTCCTTCACGGCAAATGAGCCAAAGGTGGGCAGCGGAAACGTTACAAGGACACCCTCAAAGCCTCCCTGATAAAATGCGTCATCCCCACTGACACCTGGAAGTCTCTGGCCAAAGACCGCCCTAAGTGGAGAAAGTGCACCTTGGAGGGCGCTGAGCACTTCGAGTCTCAACGCCAAGAGTGTGCAGAAATCAAGCGCAGGCAGCGGAAAGAGCATGCGGCAGACCAGTCCCATCCACCCCTTCCCTCAACGACTGTCCCACCTGTGACAGAATCTGTGGCTCTCGTATTGGACTGTTCAGCCACCAAAGAACTCACTTCAGGAGTGGAAATCTTCCTCGATTCCGAGGGACTGCCTATGATGATGATGAAATGAAAAAGTGCTATGGGGGTCATGTTAACTCACCCACCTATCGGGAAATTGACAGGATCTGGTGGAACGCCGGTTTTATACCCCTCAATATCATTCTCAATCTACTTCAACCAAACCATCAGGATGAAGTGGACTAGTGTGTGCTTTTTCAGGAAGGAGTGATGACATGAGCGAACAATGTCTGAGGAAAGGCAACAGTTGAAATTATTGGTGAGAATTGGGCCGAGGATAGGCAGTGGAGCTATTAAGAGCTGGGTTAGGGGTTGGAGTTGAGAGGGCAAAGTTGAAGCTATCAACCTAGGGCAGGATGGAATATCGTGGAGAAGTTACAGGATGTTGTGGGGTCAGGCTAAGCTGGAGGGTTGGTGGAGGCTGGTGTAGACAACTGATTTGGGAGAGTTTATAGGGTGGGTGGAGGCTGAGATAGTTGAATGAAAAAAAGCAAATTACCTCCCTGCATTGGACTTCAGAGGTGCGAGTGGAAGGAAAGGAAATGGAACAGTTCTTTTGTAGACAAACATGTTGGGCAACTTGCACAGAGCGTGGTCCTACAAACAGCAATGAGATTAATGACAATTTAATCTGTTTTAATGATGTTGGTTGAGGGATGAAGGTTGGCCAGCTCATTGGAGACAAGAGATTAATGTGCAAAGTTAAAACACATGGGATTGGGGGTAGTGTGCTGACATGGATTGAGAACTGGTTGGCAGACAGGAAGCAAAGAGTAGGAGTAAATGGGGACTTTTCAGAATGGCAGGCAGTGACTAGTGGGGTACCGCATGGTTCTGTGCTGGGGCCCCAGCTGTTTACACTGTACATTAATGATTTAGACGAGGGGATTAAATGTAGTATCTCCAAATTTGCGGATGACACTAAGTTGGGTGGCAGTGTGAGCTGCAAGGAGGATTCTATGAGGCTGCAGAGCGACTTGGATAGGTTAGGTGAGTGGGCAAATGCATGGCAGATGAAGTATAATGTGGATAAATGTGAGGTTATCCACTTTGGTGGTAAAAACAGAGAGACAGACTATTATCTGAATGGTGACAGATTAGGAAAAGGGCAGGTGCAAAGAGACCTGGGTGTCATGGTACATCAGTCATTGAAGGTTGGCATGCAGGTACAGCAGGCGGTTAAGAAAGCAAATGGCATGTTGGCCTTCATATCGAGGGGATTTGAGTACAAGGGCAGGGAGGTGTTGCTACAATTGTACAGGGCCTTGGTGAGGCCACACCTGGAGTATTGTGTACAGTTTTGGTCTCCTAACCTGAGGAAGGACATTCTTGCTATTGAGGGAGTGCAGCGAAGGTTCACCAGACTGATTCCCGGGATGGCGGGACTGACTTATCAAGAAAGACTGGATCAACTGGGCTTGTATTCACTGGAGTTCAGAAGAATGAGAGGGGACCTCATAGAAACGTTTAAAATTCTGACGGGGTTAGACAGGTTAGATGCAGGAAGAATGTTCCCAATGTTGGGGAAGTCCAGAACCAGGGGACACAGTCTAAGGATAAGGGGGAAGCCATTTAGGACCGAGATGAGGAGGAATTTCTTCACCCAGAGAGTGGTGAACCTGTGGAATTCTCTACCACAGAAAGTTGTTGAGGCCAATTCACTAAATATATTCAAAAAGGAGTTAGATGAAGTCCTTACTACTAGGGGAATCAAGGGGTATGGTGAGAAAGCAGGAATGGGGTACTGAAGTTGCATGTTCAGCCATGAACTCATTGAATGGCGGTGCAGGCTAGAAGGGCCGAATGGCCTACTCCTGCACCTATTTTCTATGTTTCTATGTTTCTAAGTCTTTGCTCTTCAAATAGTGTCTGGGATCCTTTATATTTAACTGAAAGGGCCTTGGATAGTATCCCATCCAAGGATGGCACTGAAGTATCAGCCTAGATTAGATACTCAGGAACTGGCATGAGGCTTGAGCCCACCCTTTGGACTCAAAAGTGAGAGTTTGACCAATCTACAGTTAGTGATAGAGGAGATGGCCCAGAAATTCTGGCGGTGTAAAATGCAGAGGGGGTGAGGGGAGGCTTCTACTTGCCTGTCTACCCTCACCTTTACCCTATCACGAATCCTGGAGATGGGGGGGGGGGGTAATTAAATATCTTGGGGTGGGCACCATTCATACCATTGGGGTGTGTACCTCGCTGCCATGGACCCAGAAGAATTTCATAGTAAAACCTTGCCGCTCTGTTGGGAGGGGGATACTGGACCATTTGGCTAAAGATATAAAAGCCTCAAATTCCTTTACCTGTTGCTCCTCTGCTGGTGAGCCCCATTTTTAAACAGCATTCGATGGCTCTTGGGCCAATTGCTATTGGCATATGTCCTTGTGGGGCCCCGGTACGAAACTATATGGAAAATATATTGAGCACGCTAATTGGGCTATTGAAGCATAACTTTCAGGTGCCTGGCTAGCTCTGGAAGCTGCCTACGATATGCCCCAGACAAAGTCTCCCGCAACATTGTTGTGTGCTGCATGTTGTCGAACATAGCAATATGGAGAGGATCACACTTAAAGCAGGCAGAGTAACAGCAACTGTTAACACTTGTCGAGGAAGATTTGGGTAAAGGTGAAGTTGTGGCCAATGCAACTAGGCCAGGGATCAGTTAATACACAATTTTTCCGTTGACCTGCTCATTCCCCTCTCCTGAAAAGTTACACAAAATTACACTACGTTAACAGTCTTTTTTTTATTTATTCATTCACGGGATGTGGGCGTCGTTGGCAAGGTCAGCATTTATTTTCCATCCCTGATTGCCCTTAAGAAGGTGGTGGTGAACCTCTTGTTGACTCCTCGCCTTAATCCTCTGTTAGAAACTTTGGAACCATTCAGGCAACTTTTATATCAACGGCATCGTGAAAGTGCAGGCTCAGAAATTGCGATGATATGTCACTTTGGCACTGCAGACCAAAGTGACATATATGAGAAGGTAATTAATTTAATTACAAGATTGACTTGAACTCTATTGAGAAGGTGGATGACCTGGATGTCATAATGAAATTGCATGAACTGAGATCTGCCATTGTTAACTTAAAGAAGAATAAGTCACCCAGAGAGCATCAAAGAAAGTGGAGATGAAAACGTGATTACCATCCGATATCGAGCAAAACAAGTGTGGACAAAACAAATCAATGTCAAGCTGCCCAAGATGTGGGGCAGAAGAGATTGTATCAAGTAGCGTGGTAATACATTACTCTTCTGTACCATTATCAAATGTCACTGAAGGTAAAGTCCAAGAAGACGAAGGGTCACAGACCCGAAAGCTTAACTCTGGTTCTCTCCACAGATGCTGCCTGACCTACTGAGATTTCCAGCATTTTCTGTTTTCATCCAAGAAGAGCAAGCTGTTTTTTTGCCAGAACAGATGACTAGATCTTCACTCTTTGTAAGATCTTTGAGCAAAGCAAAGAATGGCAGTTACCAGTGGTGCTGAATTTTGTTGACTTTCAGAAGCCATCTAACAGCAGTGTTGACAAAAATTCACTATTGCAGAAAGTATATGGGTTACCTGGGGAGTCTTTTAGCATCATCAAGATGCTGCATCAAGAAGCACAGTGTGTTGTAAGACAGTAAGCCATCCGATGGGTTTAATTAATAACTGGTGTCACACAAGGCTGATTCTTGTCTCATACACTTCTTGGCACTGTGACTGATTTTGTGATGAGACCTAGTATTAAATCAGGCATTGCATGGACCAATGGTGAGATTGGGGATCTAGAATTTGCAGAAGACATACACCTCATTAATAAGGATATAGAGGACACGCAAAGATAGACAAACAATCTCGTGCACGCAGCCAGAAAAGTTGAGTTATAATCAATGGTGCAAAAACCCAGCTTATGACCGTTATGGCGGTGCAGGCTCGAAGGGCCGAATGGCCTCCTCCTGCACCTATTTTCTATGTTTCTATGTTTCTAATGTTGACTTTGACAAAGAAATACAACCGGAAAGTGAATGACCACGCATTCTTTCACCTACTTAGGCAGTGCGGTGCCAGACGATGGAGACTGCGTGTCTGATTTTATGCAAGTGATTTACATTTGCTGGGCTCTTCCTAAATGAATTTGTTTTTAATTTTGGACATCTGGGTGTTTAAAAGTGGTCACTTTTACCTTTACAGCAAATAATTAAGCTTTCAACTAAAAGTTTAAATATTTGCAGCAATCTCCAACTATAGGCTAGAAACTGCAGTTGAAAATATTTGCAGATGATAGCTTAACACATTTAAAATAAACAAGTTAATGTCTCAGTTGAAATAACGGGCAAAAGACTGTCATACAAACACATGAAATGTTTGTTTGCTAATATCAGCCACAGTCATTTCTAGCCTTATTTGGTTAGCGATTGGACATATCTAAATGGTTTAAAATTGCTGGCTTCTTGGTTTAATGGGTCTGTTAATGTTTATACTATCTGTAATACTTATCCCATAAATTTATAGGATCCCAAACTCCTGACCTCTATTAATCTGCTGGCAAACTGCAACTATACCAACATGATATACTAGCTAATTTCATACTCCACACAGATTATCCGTCATGCTGTATGTCAAGGATATAAAACAGAACAATGTCAGGTACTTAGGTTACTGATGTCCTCACTTGCTTGTTTGGTGTCCTCTAATGCAAATACCTCCACAAAATAGAGCCATGTCCATGAGATTTACGAGTGACTATGACCGATACAGACCATTTATTGCCCTTGAGAAGGGGCAGTGTTGAGTAAGGACATGTCTCAGCAATCTAAGTTATAAGGAGCGGTTATGAAAGCTGGGCTTTGTTATGTTGCAAAGAGCCTCAGGGCTGATATAGCAGAAGTCCTTAGAATTCTAAAGAGGATTAATAAAGTTCAACCGAATTGTTCATATTGACAAAGTACATCTCGGGATGTCATTTAAATATAAGTGGGTGGAAATTCGAACTTCTGCCTCCCCTCTTAGCGCCCCGGAAGAGCGGCAATGGGGGCGGAAAACAGCTGCGCCCGGGCGCCCAGCTCCCAGCGCCCTGCCGGGCGACATTCGGTGCCAGTATCGACGGGGCGCGGAGCAGTACCGCCCAGGAGAGGCGAGCCAGTGTGCGATGCCCCTGGTTGAGACACCGGCTCCATTTTTGGCTGCCGCGCGACCCGTAGTGCTCCGTGAAAGCAGGCGTTCCAAGCTGCAGTGGTCGCAGTGAGGTAAGTAATGCCAACCTCGGGTAAGTGTGATTGTTTTACAAACATCTTTCTTTTGCGATATATGTTGTGGTGGCGTGAGCTATTGATTAGGAATGTTTTTGGTGTTTTCTTTTCAGGTTCTCTTTTTCTCCAGGCCTCTGTTATGGCGCTCCGAGGCTGGCTGTTTAGCTTGGGATCTTCCCTTGCTCAGCCGGCCTAGCGCGCTAAAAGAGGAGTGCAACGCCTCCCTTAGCGCCCGGCTCCAAACTCCAGGCTCAGCTGAGGAATTTTGCGGCGGCAGACGCAAACCATTTGCTGGCACAAAATTTACTGCCCGGGACACCGCCCCAACTGAGGGGTGACCAAGTTTCCACCCAATGGAAATTAGAGGGCAAATCCACTAAACCTGCCTCCCCAGCAGGGTACAGTCCTCAAAATGAATGATGGTTGGAGATAGAGCTGCATAACAGTGTAGCACTGGTGGTCCAAACTCAGCTCCATTTGCTAGGAGTGCGGGTTTGATTAATTTATCCCTTGGGAGTAAATAGGAATTTTAGATAGAACTATTTTACACAAACGTTGGCCCGGCGGCAATGGGTTGGGCAGGGGAGTAAAATGGTGGTGGGATGCATAACGCTGCATTTCCGACACGTTTGTGCCCGCCGCCATTTTAACCTCAGTGCCAGGGCTGCCACTGCATGTAGGCAGGAGACTCAGGTAAATTTAAACCTTGGAGTCTGATGACGTCATTCGGACCCCAACCCGAACTCAACTGCCAATCACGGCAGTGACAAAAGAACATAAGAAATAGGAGCAGGAATAGGCCATACGGCCCCTCGAGCCTGCTCAGTAAGATCATGGCTGATCTGACCTTGGCCTCAACTCCACTTCCCTGTTCCCCATAATCCTTGACTCCCCTATAGTTCAAGAATCTGCCTATCTCAGCCTTGAATATATTGGATATATTCAATGACTCAGCCTCCACAGCTTTCAAAGATTCACGACCCTCTGGGAGAAGAAGTTCCTCCTCATCTTTGTCTTAAATGGGCGACCCCTTATTCGGAAACTATGCCTGCTAGTTTTAGATTCTCCCACGAGGGGAAGTGATGTTCGGTGCTTTGCCCACCAGTGAAGCCTGCCAGCATCGTGGTCAGAAGAGACTCAGGTAATTTATCATTTTCAATTTTCTGAAGGCTTCCTTGTTGGTCAGGAAGTGCTCCTCCGGGCCCCACAAGGAAACTTTGGGAATCTTCTGCTTCCCTCACCTTCCTGCAATCATCTCATGATCCACTCGCCCCCCTCCGCTCCCTTCCCCACCTCCGACACCTATGTAATATGCAATGGACCAACTCTCTGGTCCCTGGTGGCATTCTCCTGCCGCCCGAAATCCCACGGCTGTCCATTGCCCTCCTCGCGATTCTGGCCGAGTTCAGGGAGGAGTCAGCCTTTCAACATTTGAATGAAGCCCGAGAATTAAAATCTACCGGGGCTCAAGCTGGTCGGGTGGTTTGCCACCTGCTTCGGCCCCTCTGCAGTTTAAATTGGGGCTAACCAGTTATGAAGGAAGGCCATTGACGCAGTAAGGATAGACACTTGGGAGTCCCTGGCCAAAGACCACCCTAAGTAGAGGAAGAGCATCCGGGAGGGCGCTGAGCACCTCGAGTCTGGTTGCCGAGAGCATGCAGAAATCATGCGCAGGCAGCGGAAGGAGCGTGCGGCAAACCAGACTCCCCACCCACCCCCTCCCTCAGCCACTGTCAGTCCTACCTGCGACAGAGACTGTAATTCCCGTATTGGACTGTACAGTCACCTGAGTAGAAGCAAATCTTCCTCGATTTCGAGGGACTGTTTATGATGATGATGAAGGATAGATGGCCCAACTGGCATATTTCTAGAGAAAGCGTCGATCAAGGGATGCAGTGAAATGGCAGGGAGTTGGGGCTGAAATCAACCAAAAATTGGCAGTTTTGTTCGGTTAAGTTGTCTCTACTTCATCTAATGTTCCCACTTTGGAAGTAAAGGATCCCTAACGTTTCATTATGTTGGGAATCTCCAAATCAGATTTATTTTTTGAATTGTTACTCTCTACAAGAAACAATTAGGGTTTTGGACCTTGTGACAAAAATGACGTTTTCTTTTGGATCCTTTCTTGCTGATAATAACACATACACAATTGAAATTGATTACTGCTATCTGTGACTGCAGGCTGCAGAGATACATGTTCCACACTGGCTGATATACGTACAGCTCCGGTCAAGCTGAGGAAGGGCTGTTCGGGATATCCATAATAAAAACAGAAAATGCTGGAAATACTGGAAACAGAGTTAACGTTTCAGGTCGATGACCCTTCATCAGAACTGGAAAAAAAGTTAGAGATGTAACAGGTTTTTAAGCAAGTGGAGGGGCAGGGAAAGGGGGAGGGGAGGAATGAATAAAAGGGAAGGTCTGTGATAGGGTGGAAGGCAGAAGGGATTAAGAGACAAAGGGAATTATGGTACAAGGCAAAAGGAGATGGTAACGGTGCAAGTTATGAAACAAAAGATGAGTTTAGATAAGGTTTAAATAGAGATGGCAGAATCATCAACAGTTGCCATGGGAAAGAGAGAAAAACACAAGAAAAAAAAGAGAAAAAAAAATGGGGGCAGAGGTTATGGTCTGAAATTGTTGAACTCGATGTTGAGTCCAGAAGGCTACAAAGTACCTAATCGAAAGATGAGGTGCTGTTCCTCGAGCTTACGTTGAGCTTTGTTGGAACAGTGTAAGAGGCCGAGGACAGAGAGATCAGAGTGGGAGTCAAGCGGAGAATTAAAGTGACAGGCGACTGGAGGCTCGGGAGTCACACTTGTGGACTGAACGGATGTGTTCTGCAAAGTGGTCACCCAATTTGCGTTTGGGCTCCCCAATGCATCATGAGGCCTTACGCTAAACATTAGTAAGACAAAGGTCCTCCATCAGCCTGTTCTCGCCACACAGCACTGCCCCGCAGACACCAAGATCCACGGCGTGGCCCTGGACAACGTGAATCACTTCCCCTATCTCGGGAGCCTCCGATCAACAAGAGATCCAACACCGCCTCCAGTGCACCAGTGCAACCTTCGGCCGCCTGAGGAAAAGAGTGTTTGAAGACCAGTCCCTCAAAACTGTCACCAAGGTCATGGTCTACAGGGTGTAATAATACCCGCCCTCCTGTGTGGCTCAGAGATATGGACCACGTACAGTAGACACCTCAAGTCGCTGGAGAAATACCACCAGCGATGTCTCTGTAAGATCCTGCAAATCCCTTGGGAGGACAGATGCACAAGCATTAGCGTCCTCATCCAGGCCAACATCCCCAGCATTGAAGCACTGACCACACTTGATCAGCTCCACTGGGCAGGACATAGTTCGCATGCCAGACACGTACTCCCAAAGCAAGCGCTCTACTCGGAACTCGTCTACAACAAACGAGCCAAAGGCGGGCAGAGGAAGTGTTACAAGGACACCCTCAAAGCCTCCCTGATAAAGTGTGACATCCCCACTGACACCTGGGAATTCCTGGCCAAAGACCGCCCTAAGTGGAGGAAGTGCATTTGGGAGGGCGCTGATCTCCTCGAGTATCGTCGCCGAGAGTGTGCAGAAATCAAGCGCAGGCAGCGGAGGGAGCATGCAGCAAACCAGGCTCCCTGCCCACCCTTTCAACGACTATCTGTCCCACCTGTGACAGAGACTGTGGTTCTCGTATTGGATTGTACAGCCACCTAAGAACTCATGCTAAGAGTGGAAGCAAGTCTTCCTCGATCCCGAGGGACTGCCTATGATGATGATGCATCGTGAGCAGCGAATACAGTATACTAAATTGAAAGAAGTACAAGTAAATCGCTGTTTGATATGCATAAGGTCAATTGCTGTCCAACTGGTCATTCACATTATTGGAACATATCAATGGGTCAAGCCATTAAATTCAAATACAACTTGTGGAGCTATTTATAGTAGTTTATTTGGCAGCTGTAATTCTGGGGACAAATGGCAGTCAGAATGTAAATGGATGGCCACCTAATTTAGCATTGAAAAATACAATTATTAAGGTCTTTTTGTTCTGGGATATCTGCAAAAGAATTTGCAGTTATATTTGAGGTGATGTTGCATGAAGGCAGTAGTCAGTCTAAAGCCATGAGAGCTAAAGGGCAGGTCAGTGAATCCGTCGTAGTTTACAGCTATGTAAGTGGTTAAAAAAAATCTGTGTTTCAAGAGTCAGTTTTATGTTGAGTTAGCACAGCGGAAACACTTTTGTTGTTTTTGAATCCAAGGGCAATTGATAAAGTTTATAATTATCGGAAATATAAGGCCCCAAAGTTATAGGAGGCCTGCTCTGTTACCAGAAAGGTATCAAAGTAGGACTCCCAGTCAGCCACTGAGAAAGATGTAGACCATGTCCCAAAGCGTGGGGAGGGCTACATTAGCATCTTTAAGACAAGCAGCTAAGCCCAATAAAGATGCTTTAGTGGCGTCCATTCCGTATTGCTGGTATATTTTGTAGCGGCCATCTGAAACTTAAACAGAAGGATCAGGGGCCCTTGTAGGCCTGCAGAAATAAGGCAATCTATTGTGTCTTTACCATTTCCTTTAGAACTTTTGGGGCTGTTCCAAGGGCCTCAACCAGGTTCTGTCCCCCTAATTCCGGCCCACTACCAGGTGAAGTGCCCAGTTAGCGGCCTCTCTGGCCCCAGAAATTTCAGCCCCATTGTTTTTATTGAGGATGTTTCATTATCTGTTTAATGCTCGATGAATTTGTCCAGTGGATTATTGGCTCAGCCTTGCTTTGATAGAATGGGCATTTATCTGCCAACTAAAGCATGTGATATATTCTAATAAGCGTCAATGGCTATCTGCCTGACTCTTGGATCTCACTACATTTAGCTCGCTATTGGACAGGTAAAGAAATACTCTGGTTTGTAGAGCTGTGGTGCACAACCTAAGGAAATATATAAGCATAGAAACTGAAAAACATAACAAACCATCGTTTACATTTCCATAAACATCAAACATTTAAAAAAAATAGAAACCTTGCAAATGATTTGTCATAACGTTTTGAAATTCTCTTTTACGGAACTCAATTTTCAGCCTGTTTAGTTTGGCGGTTCACATACTTACCACCGAGTCTGGAACATTATGTACTCCGATATTTAAAGTTTTCAATCATGCGTCACAGGAGAATTGGCTAATTCTGTTCAATAAAACTCATCCGCCTGGTACAGTAACTCTCCCGTTATGATGGCATCGATGTACTAGAGTGATACGCTATGAGCTGGCAAATGTTCCATGTGAATCACTGATTTTTTTTCTATGTTCTTAATTAGTTTCCGTGCTGCCTCTAGCTGGCAGGAGCCTAAACTAGAATTGAAGTGCATTTTCCTCATACAGTTTAATTTTACATGCACGGTATAAACAAAGTAAGTTACAAAGTCCTTATTGAATCTGACTGACATGGGCATACGACACTGACTCAACTTTTTTTAGTCTTGAAATATTTGCTCAGCTCAATGTCAATGTATAAGTCAGATGGATGAGAGCAGATAGCTCCAATCTGGAGCCAGCACCAGCAAAAGCATGATGAGTTCAATGGCCTACTTCTGTTCTAAAATTTCAACGGTTCTATTTCCCATGGTTTTTTTCTCCCCCTTATAAGCATTGAAATTACTATTCATTACGTTAGCATACAACTATCATACTCCATTAAAACTACAGAGAGAAAATTGATGCAAGTTAAGTGGCCATACAATAATGTCATTCACAGTCATTCCCAAGCTTATACAGTTTACCGTAAGCTTTTGTGGGGAATAACGACAAATTAAAGTTATATTTGTCATCATAATGATATAGTGTCATCAATTGAAAATCTCGTCCAAGTGTTAGAAATAATTCCAGACATGTAATAGAATAAATATCACCAAAAATTAGGTTCTTTGACTTCATCATTCATATGGTTAGTCTAATTTGTTTATCTACTTAATATCAATATCGAATATGACCTAAATTCCCTCATGACTTGGTTATATGTTTGGGAATTATAAGGGATAATCATGTTTCCCTCCCTGGGATCTAAACAAAAGTGCACTGCACCCTTCCAGCCCCAGGAGCACTTAAGAGTTCCTGTCCTGGGCCATTTAAATGGCCTGGGGCTACCCTATGCAGGCTTACACCCTGTCTGGGCCTAACCTAGCCTAGCCTAGCCTAGCAGTAGGGGTAGGAATATTAGGGGCCTCCCAGGGTCTGGAGGTGCCTACATGGCCTCGATCAATGAGACCACGATGGAGAGCTAGAATTGCTTGGAGTCTCCAGCAAAGGAAGAGAAATTTCCCCGCTACTGCAGCCCACGTACCCAGTGATAAAGAGGTCCTTTAAATTTCCTGCCAGAGCAGCAGGCCTGCCCCCTGCCCCGAAATGTCATCGCCCGCCACCGCAGAGAAACTGCCTGCAGCTTGGTGACATCACCCCGCTAGTGCCCGCCTTGTGTGTTATTGAAAAATATTGGTGGTCGGGGGTTAATGAGGTCATTTCTGGCAGGTAGGTATGGGCTCTGGAAACAGGATCTGCTGGTGGAGAAATAGCTAGTGAGCTGGACTGGGAAGAGTGGTGCGTTTGGGCTGTGTAAATGGATACTAGGGGGAAAGGAATTGAGACTTGGGAGGGAGATAGGGTGTCAGGGTATTTGGCCAAGTATTTAGAGAAAGACAGGTAGCTGGGAGTCTGAGGATTGTGTCTCGGGGGGAGAGGAGGACTGGGTGTCATGGGGATAGGAGGACTGGGTGTCACGGGGAGAGGAGGACTGGGTGTCACGGGGAGAGGAGTATTGGGTGTCATGGGGAGAGGAGGATTGGGTGTCACGGGGAGAGGAGGATTGGGTGTCAAGGGGAGTGGAGGACTGGGTGTCACGGGGAGAGGAGGATTGGGTGATCAGGGAGAGGAGGACTGGGTGTCACAGGGAGAGGAGGATTGGGTGTCGGGGGAGAGGAGGATTGGGTGTCACGGGGAGAGGAGGACTGGGTGTCACGGGGAGAGGAGGATTGGATGTCATGGGGAGAGGAGGACTGGGTGTCACGGGGAGAGGAGGACTGGGTGTCACGGGGAGAGGAGGACTGGGTGTCACGGGGGAGAGGGAGGTCTGGGTGTCGGGGGAGAGGAGGATTGGGTGTCAGGGGGAGAGGAGGATTGGGTGTCAGGGGGAGAGGGGGGTCTGGGTGTCGGGGGAGAGGAGGATTGGGTGTCAGGATTGAGGGCTCGTGGGAGAGAGGAAGACAGAAATGGTGGTGCTTAGGGATGGGGCTCAGAGAAAGAGGGTGACTGGGGGAGGGGGTTGAGGTTTGGGCGGGGGAGATAGAGAGACTGGGGACTCGAGGGCGGGGGGAATTGAAGCTCAAACGGCGAAGGGAGAAGGGGACTGGGCGTTGGGTAGATTAGGGTAAAGGCAGGGAGTCTGCGGACTGGGGGACTGGGAAATTGGGGACTAAGATTGGGCTTGGGTGGGGATGAAAAGAGGGAGACTGAGGACTAGATTGGAGGATTAATGGGCTGGTGGAGTCTGAAGTTGGGTGTATGGAGACTCAGGCCGTAGGAAAGAGAAGATTGAGGGATATGGGGACAGAATGGAGGGCCAGGGATTGGGGCTTGGTGGGAGGTGAGAAGCACTTGGGGTTGGGTTAATTGTGGCTCAGGCAGGGATAAAGGGGTCTGGGGGTTGGGGATGAATGTGGGACCCAGCATTTCTTGCAAGGCCAAGAGCAGCAAAGTGGTGCCAAGAGAGGAGCGACCTGGGGACTTTGCTCTGGGTAAATAGTGAAAGATTGTTTGTACTGGTGGGCAAAAGAAGAATAATGGGATGGAGACAGTGGATTCTCACTCGAAGAACGAAGGGGGAAGGGAGAAGAAAGGTTTTCACACTGATGACTATTATACCATGGGATGCTTCACCACAAGTGTCTATTGAGGCCGAGACTAGAACATCATTTATAAAAAGCAGGAACCCTGGCTGATGTGCCATCGTTTTAGCCCAGGTCAGTGGGTAGTGATCAGGAGCAGGACCCCTGGCTGAAGTTCCCTCTCTCTATCCCAGGTCAGTGGGTAGTGATCAGGAGCAGGAACCCTGGCTGAAGTTCCCTCTCTCTATCCCAGGTCAGTGGGTAGTGATCAGGAGCAGGAACCCTGGCTGAAGTTCCCTCTCTCTATCCATGGGTCAGCGGGTAGTGATTAGGAGCAGGACCCCTGGCTGAAGTTCCCTCTCTCTAGCCCAGGTCAGTGGGTAGTGATCAGGAGCAGGACCCCTGGCTGAAGTTCCCTCTCTCTATCCCAGGTCAGCGGGTAGTGATTAGGAGCAGGACCCCTGGCTGAAGTTCCCTCTCTCTATATCAGGTCAGTGGGTAGTGATCAGGAGCAGGAACCCTGGCTGATGTTACACATGAAGACAGGTAGGACCATCCATTCAATTTATCCCATTTAATGAACGCCACTGACTTACCCCTATGTTTGCACAACATTTTGATGTAGTAGAAAAGATTGGTGCACAGGTTGAATGGAGAAGGGGTCCCTGATTTCCTAATCATGTCACGGATCAACATGGCCCTCCCAAACTTCCACTCGGTGTCCGACTGCGCCTGGATTCGCTGGTAGGTGTCGCTCATCATGGCGATCAGCAAGTTAATCAGGACGATCAGGGTCATGACAAGATACATTCCAAACACAAACCTGACAATGAATTGGGTGAATGTAGGTGTCCGATACAATGGGGGTAAGGAGTCTGGATCCACCATACCGAACAGAGCAAAGAAAAGTAAGACTGTAATATCTAAAGGGTCTTGAATGTCATAATACTCCCCTTCAGAACCCGATTTATTTCCAGCAGCTGGATTGACCGGCGGGGCAGGGTATACAGGTTGGTAAACGGCTGAAAGCTGCATGGTGAAGGCTACGTGAAACAGGGCAAGAATGACTGCAAACCTGGCAAGGTCCTTCATCAGGTCTCGGATAATGATAGCCCAGGGGCCGAAGAGGTGGTGGAAGGTTAGGAATTCCAAAAACTGTACAAAGCAAAGAGTCATGGCCACTGCAAGGAAAATGTTCCGGGCAAAGAAGCAGTGCAGGCGGTCGTAGTCCCGAAAAGCAAATGCAAGTAGGTGACAGAAGACGGCAATGGCTGAAAATCCCAGGATGAAAACTCGAATCCACGCTAGTCCTGCTCTCTCCCCTGGGTGAGTCAGCTCTGAGACCAGCATTCCTGAAATCCAAGCTAAGAGGAGCCATTCATTCCAGCAGGGTAGCATCCGCCCTTCGTATATTGGACTAAGTGGGGGATAGACTATGGTTAATATAAATAACAATAGGAGAAAGATATGAGACACCAAATGGCTCATGAATTTCATAATGGGAATCCTGTTGAACTGGTGCTTAAGTGGAAGGGAGAACATCAGCCAGATGGGGGGGCAGATGAGGAAGGTAAAGAATAAAAGAACTAGTTTCCAGTGGGCCCACTTTAAGTTCCCGTACCAGACATCGGTCAGGTACTTCTGCACCGCTGGGTGAGCCACTACATCCTTCTGTTCGCATTCTATTAAGGAGTCCAGCATTGTACTGCCACGATGGTCCACGGCACGGAGCAGGTATCCGGCGCTTCTGCAACCCGATGCCACAGTAAGGAGCTCAGTGGCCATGTTCTCACAGTACTTGGCCGCTTCCAGCAGCTCCATGGATCTTTCTTTTTCCTTCAGAGCTGTGATGCCAAAAGCACGGGAGAGCTTGATGGCAGTGTCCATGGGGGCAGGCGAGTGCAGTACAAACTCTTCAATGACCTTGTTTCTATTGAGCTTTCCACACACCATGAGGTCAAAGATAAACTGTAACAAAATGCACAAAGATTATGTTAGTTATTCTGATGAGCTGCAATTTACTACAGAGCACTGATAGAATTGCAGCATTATCAAAATTAACACTTGCATTTAGATATAGAAACATAGAAAATGGGAGCAGTAGTAGGCCATTTGGCCCTTCGAGCCTGCAACTCCATTCAATATGATCATGGCTGATCCTCTATCTCAACATCATATTCCCGCTTTTTCCCCATACCCCTTGATGCCTTTTGTGTCTAGAAATCTATCTATCTCCTTCTTAAATATATTCAGTGACTTGGCCTCCACAGCCTTCTGTGATAGAGAATTCCACAGGTTCACCACCCTCTGAGTGAAAAAATTTCTCCTCATCTCGGTCCTAAATTTCTTACCCCGTATCCTGAGACTGTGACCCCTTGTTCTAGACATCCCAGTTAGGGGAAACATCCTGCCCGCATCCAGTCTGTCCAACCCCGTCAGAATTTTATACGTTTCAATGAGATCCCCTCTCATTCTTCTAATTATCCATTGAAATGTCTCAAAGCATTTCACACAATGGGGGTAATATTGACTTTGTCAGATAGTGTAAAACAGAGGAAAGCAAACCGGCAGCCGATCTCTCACGATTTTATGTAGTATTACATTTACAGCACTGCAATTAGGACATTCGGCCCATAAGTCCAATTTTTTAAAACATTTTTTTATTCATTAACGGGGTATGGGTGTTGCTGACAAGGTCAGTATTTATTCCCCGTCCCTAATTTCCCTTCAGCAGGTGATGGTGAGCCACCTTCTTGAATTGCTGCAGTCCGTGTGGTGAAGGTACTCCCACAATTTTGTTCGGTACGGAGTTCCAGGATTTCGACCCAGCGATGATGAAGGAACAGCGATATATTTCCAAGTTAGGATGGTGTGTAGCTTGGAGGGGCCTTGCAGGTGATAGTGTTCCTATGTGCCTGCAGACCTTGTCCTTCTAGGTGCTAGAGGTTGCAGGTTTGGGAGGTGCTATCAAAAAAGCCTTGGCGAGTTGCTGCAATGCATCTTGTAGATGGTACACACTGCAGCCACGGTGCGCCAGTGGTGGAGCGAGTGAATGTTTAAAGTGGTGGAAGGTGTCCCAATCAACCGGGCTGCTTTGTCCTGGATGGTGTCGAGCTTCTTGAGTGTTGTTGGAGCTGCACTCACCCAGACAAGTGGAGAGGATTCCATCACACTCCTGACTTGTGCCTTGTAGATGGTGGAAATGCTTTGGGGAGTCAAGAGGTGAGACACTTGCAGCAGAATACCCAACCGCTATCTGCTCTTGTAGCCACAGTATTTATATGGCTGGACCAGTTAAGTTTCTAGTCGATGGTGACTCCCATGACAAGAGATTCAATCAATGTAATGCCCTTGAATGTCAAGAGGAGGTGGTTAGACTCTTGTTGGAGGTGGTCATTGCCTGGCACTTGCGTGGCACGCAAGTTACTTCCCACTTATCAGCCCAAGCCTGAATGCTACCCAGGTCTTGCTGCATGCAGGCATGGACTGCTTCATTAGCTGAGGAGTTGCAAATGGCACTGAATACTGTGCAATGATCAGCGAACATCCCTATTATATATGTAAACTTGTATTTACTCTGTACAGCCACCAGAGGGCTCATCCCTTGAAGTCCCAAGGGATCCCATAATCCCTTGGGAGCACAGGTATTTAAGGAGGCTTCAGAGATTGGAGAGGCACTCTGGAGACCTGCAATAAAAGACGAAGATCACACTTTACTTTGATCTCACAGTGTTCAGTCTGACTCTTTCTCCATACACAACAACTGCCGATGAGATACAGATAGCAAACCCAAAGATACAGAGAACAGTGGGCATCCTGAAGAAATTCTCGGAGGGAGATGATTGGGAAACTTTTGTGGAGCGACTCAACCAATACTTCGTGGCCAACGAGCTAGATGGAGAAGACAGCGCTGCCAAATGAAGGACGATCCTCCTCACCGTCTGTGGGGCACCAACGTATGACCTCATGAAGAATCTGCTCACTCCAGTGAAACCCACGGAGAAATCGTACGATGATTTGTGCACACTGGTGCTAGAGCATTTGAACCCGAAGGAAAGCGTTCTGATGGCGAGGTACCGGTTCTGCACCTACAAAAGGTCTGAAGGCCAGGAAGTGGCGAGTTATGTCACCGAGCTAAGACGCCTTGCATGATATTGTGAAGTTGAAGGACATTTGGATCACATGCTCAGAGACTTTTTCGTACTTGGCATTGGCCACGAAACCATACTTCGCAAACTTTTGACTGCAGAGACCCCAACCTTGAGTAAGGCCATAGTGATAGCCCTGGCGTTCATTGCCACCAGTGACAATACTAAGCAAATCTCTCAGCACACAAGTGCTGCGACAAGTACTGTGAACAAAGTGATGTTGTTTTCGAAACGTAATGTACAGGGCAGGTCACACATACCTGCAGCTACACCTCCGCAGATGTCTCAGAGTCCACCATCAAGGGTGATGAATGCAAGGCCATTAACACCTTGTTGGTGCTGCGGGTGGTGATCATTGTTTCAATTCATACCGATTCAAAGGGTACGTTTGCAAGGGCTGTGGAACAATGGGACACCTCCAACGAGTGTGCAAACCTGCAAAGCACCATGTTGCAGAGTACGACAGATCCATGGAGGATCACGACGAACCAGAGCCTCAGATCGAGGAGGCAGAGGTACATGGGGTGCACACATTCACCACGAATTGTCCCCCGATAATGCTGAATGTTGAACTAAATGGACTCGCGAGCCAGTCCATCATGGGTAACAAGACTTTCGAAAGGTTGTGGTGCAACAAGACCTCAAGGCCAGTCTTAACTTCAGTTCGCACGAGACTAAGAACTTACACGAAAGAACTGATTCCTGTAATCAGCAGTGCTATCGTAAAGGTCTCCTACGATGGAGCGGTGCACAAGCTACCATTCTGGGCGGTACTGGGCGATGGTCCCATGCTGCTCGGCAGGAGCAGGCTGGGAAAGATATGCTGGAACTGGGACGACATCCGATGCTATCGCCCGCTGACGACACTTCGTGTGCCCAGGTCTAAAACAAATTTCCTTCGCTGTTCGAACCAGGCATCGGGAAATTCCAAGGAGCAAAAGTGCAGATCCACCTAATTTCGGGGGCGCGGCCCATCCATCACAAGGCGAGAGCAGTACCATACACGATGAGAGAAAGGGTAGAGATCGAGCTAAACCTACAAAGAGAGGGCATCATTTCCCCGATTGAGTTCAACGAGTGGGCCAGTCCTATCGTCCCAGTCCTCAAGGGAGATGGCACCGTCAGAATCTGTGGCGATTACAAAGTAACTATCAATTGTTTCTCCTTGCAGGACCAATAGCCATTACCAAAGGCCAACGACCTCTTTGCAACGCTGGCGGGAGGAAAGACGTTCACGAAGCTGGACCTGACTTCAGCCTACATGACGCAGGAACAGGAGGAATCATCGAAGGCCCTCCCCTCCATCAACACGCACAAAGGTCTTTTTGTTTATAACAGATGCCGGTTTGGAATCTGATCGGCGGCGGCGATATTCCAGAGAAACATGGAAAGCTTACTGAAGTCAGTCCCGCACACCATGGTCTTCCAGGACGACATCTTGGTCACAGGTCGGAACACAGTCAAGCATCTGCAGAACCTGGAGGAGGTTCTTAGTCGACTCAACTGCGTGGGGCTCAGGTTATAACACTTGAAGTGCGTTTTCCTGCCGCATGAAGTGGAGTTCTTGGGAAGGAGGATTGCGGTGGACGGCATCAGGCCTACCAACGCGAAGACGGAGGCAATCGATAACACACCGAGGCCACAGAACGTGACGGAGCTGCAGTCGTTTCTGGGACTCCTGAACTACTTTGGTAACTTCTTACCGGGTCTCAGCACACTGTTAGAACCACTGCATGTCTTACTATGAAAAGGGGATGAATGGGTTTAGGGCAAAAGTCAAGAAAATGCCTTTGTAAAAGCGAGAAAATTGTTATGCTCACACAAATTGCTTGTGTTGTATGATCCATGTAAGCGTTTGGTACTAGCATGTGATGCGTCGTCATATGGCGGCAGGTATGTATTGCAACAAACCAATGATTTCGGGAAACCGCAACCGGACGACGTGAGCGCCCATCTCTGGATGTGGGCCGATGCGTTGGTATTTATCCCTTTACACTCGGAGAACAGGGATATAAGTGGCTTATGGTCAGTTTCCAATTTGAATTTTAGCCTATGCATCCAGGAGTCTGTCTAAGGCTGAGAGAGCCTACAGCATGATTGAGAAAGAAGCGTTAGCGTGTGTTTATGGGGTAAAGAAAATGCATCAATACCTGTTTGGGCTAAAATTCGAATTGGAAACTGACCAAAAGCCACTTATACCCCTGTTTTCCGAGAGTAAAGGGATAAATACCAATGTATCGGCCCGCATCCAGAGATGGGCGCTCACGTTGTCCGCATACAACTACACCATCCATCATAGGCCAGGCACAGAAAACTGCGCCGATGCTCTCAGTAGGCTGCCATTGCCCACCATGGGGATGGAAATGGCGCAGCCCGCAGATCTAGCCATGGTGATGGAAGCATTTGCGAGTGAGCAATCACCCGTCACTGCCCGACAGATCAAAACCTGGACAAACCAGGACCTCTTATTATCTCTAGTCAAAAGCTGTGTGTCAAACTTTCAAATGGACTCATTCATCGGAAACACTTGGACCAAATCAAACTCAGATTCACGGATTATCCTGAGCAACCCATCTTGAACCCTACCTTTTTAGATCCCCCAACATACACACCAATGGCAACCGGCACCACGGTTGACCACGAAGCAGAACCCATCCTCCACAGCAGCCCAATAGTGCCCAACACACCAGGCAACCCAGCAAGGCCAGCTGTACAGCAGCCCAGCGAGGGCCCAACAAATGATTCAACAATACCAGCTTTCACACCGAGATGATCAACCAGGGCAAGAAGGGCCCCAGATCGAGTCATATTGTAAATGGTTACACTATTGACTTTTGGGGGGGTGGGGGTGTTGTTCTTTATGTAAACTTGTATTTACTCTGTACAGCCACCAGAGGGCTCATCCTCTGGAGCCCCAAGGGATACCACAATCCCTTGGGAGCACAGGTATTTAAGGAGGCTTCACCGGTTGGAAAGGCACTCTGGAGACCTGCAATAAAAGACTAAGGTCACACTTTACTTTGAGCTCACAGTGTTCAGTCTGACTCTTTCTCCATACACAACAATCCCCACTTCTGATCTTATGACGGAGGGAAGGTTAGTGATGAAGCAGCTGAAGATGTTTGGGATTAGGACAATGCCCTGAGGAACTCTTGCAGCAATGTCCTGGGGCTGAGATGATTGACCTCCAATAAACACAACCATCTTCCTTTGTGCTAAGTAGGACTACCTGATTCCCACTGACTTCAATTTTACTGGGTTCTTTGATGCCAGACTCAGTCAAATGCTGTCTTGATGTCAAGCGCAGTCTTACCTCACCTCTGGAATTCAGCTCTTTTGTTCATGTTTGGACTAAAGCTGTCATGAAGTCTGGAGCCGAGTGGTCTTGGCAGAACATTAACTGAGCTTCAGTGAGCAGGTTATTGGTGAATCAGTGCCGTTTAATAGCATTGCAGATGACACCTTTCATCATTTTGTTGATAATTGAGAGCAGGCTGATAGGGCAATAACTGGCCGGATTAGATGTGTCTTGCTTTTTGTAGACAGGACATACCTGGGCAGTTTTCCACATTGTCGGATAGATGCCAGTGTTGTAGCTGTACTGGAACAGCTTGGCTAGAGACGGGGCTAGTTCTGGAGCACAACTCCAGCACGACAGCCGGGATGTTGTCGGGGCCATTAGCATTTGCTGTATCCAGTGCACTCAGCCTTTTCTTGATATCATGTGGAGTGAATCAAATTGGCTGAAGACTGGCTTCTGTGATGGTGGGGCCATCAGGAGGAGGCCAAGATGGATCATCACTCGGCACTTCTGGCTGAAGTTGGTTGTGAACGCTTCAGCCTTGTCTTTTGCACTCACACGCTGGTCTTTGCCATCATTGAGGATGGGGATATTCATGGAGCCTCCTCCTCCCGCTAGTTGTTTAATTGTACACCACATTCACGACTGGATGTGGCAGGACTGCAGAGCTTTGATCTGATCTGTGCGTTGTGGGACCGCTTAGCTTTCTCTATAACATGTTGCTTCCGCTGCTTAGGATTCATGCCGTAGTTTCACCAGGTTGGCATCTCATTCTTAGGTACACCTAGTGCTGCTCCTGGCATGCTCTTCTACACTCCTCATTGAACCAGGGTTGGTCCCATGGCTAGCTGGTAATGGTAGAATGAGGGATTATGCCGGGCCATGAGGATACAGATTGTGGTGGAATTACAATGCAGTTGCTAATGGCCCATAGCGCCTCATGAATGCCCAGTTTTGAGCTGCTCTGAATCTATCCTTCAGCTAGTCTGCAGTAAAACCACAGCCAATTACAAACAACAACTGCAAGCTAGCCAGAAGCATCCATCCATAGCCAATAGGCAGCTATAAGAAGCTGTCCATCTACCACCAGCCAGTCACCTGAAATCAGCTAGCCACACAAATAGCCAGCTAACGACACTAGCAGCCAGCTAACCACAGCAGCAGCAAGCTAACCACAGCAATTGCCAGCTAACCACACCAGCACACAGCTAACCACACCAGCAGACAACTAACCACACCAGCAGACAGCTAACTACACCAGCAGACAGCTAACCACACCAGCAGCCAGCTAACCACAACAGCAGCCAGCTAACCACAACAGCAGCAAACTAATCATACCAGCAGACGGCTACTACCCTGTAGCCAGCCATGAGCAGGCTGCCAGTTCCCACAGCAAGCCACTAGCACCCACGCCACAACCAGTTGTAATTGCTTCATAAATTACATGATATATTTTTTGGGGCACATTGTTATTGGTTGAGTCACAACAATGACCAATTGGAACTGACACAATAGACTCCAATTGCAAATAGCAAAAATATTACACCGATGAGAAAAACCAGGCATGGTGAACCAACCAGAAAATTTCTGCATGATTTCTGGAGGGGGCAAACAGTCAAAAATTAATAAACAAGCTTGTTTCATTGGCTCTGCCAGGTTACTTATTCCATAGATTTATTTCCCTTTGTGTGAAATAGGTCAACATGAATTTCCTATTCACTCACATTTCCTGAATTTTTAAATCTTTTGTCCAAGCAAACAATTTGTCTGGATCAACATCACCAATCCCTTTATAATTCTTAAAACTCTTACTGGATCACCTTAAGGAGCTCTTTTCCAATGAGAACAAAAACAACCTCCTTAAGCATTCCTCATAATGTAAGCTGATGAATGCAAAAATTTGTCAGGAGATAGAAGCAGAGGCGACATGAGGGAAAAAAAAATATGCAGCGAGTTGTTGTGATCTGGAATGTACTGCCTGAAAGAGTAGTGGAAGCAGATTCAATAGTAACTTTCAAAAGAGAATTGGATAAATACCTGAAAGGGAAAAATGTGCAGGACTATGGGGAAAGAGCGGGGAGTGGGACTAATGGGATAGCTCTTTCAACAGAGCTGGCACAGGCACGATGGGCCGAATGGCTACCTTCTGTGGGGTATCATTCTATAATTCTATGAAATCTTCATTCTACTGAACATGTTACAAACTGTAGCATTTTGTCTATGATGGCTCGACAGATGTGTTGCTTGTAATTTTGCACTTCAAACACCTACCTTGCGATCCTCTGTTAGTTTAAGGGTGATGTTGTTCTTCCAGATTAAAAAGCTCACCACCTCTTGGTGGTGGTCGGCAGCGGCATACTGAATGGGCGTCTTTCCTTCCTTGCAGTCCAGTTTGGGAGATGCTCCGCTTTCCACCAGGAACTGCACCGTGTCCAGGTAACCAGACTTTGCGGCAAAATGCAGTGGGGTCCAACCATTCTGAACGAAGGAGAGAAAATAGCCAATTCAATTCAATCCTCTGTGATCATTTTCTCTTTCCACTTCAATGTTGCCCTCCCCCTCTATCTTCCTCTTTGTGTTATGTATTTTTCTCGACAGATATGCAATGGCAATCTTGGCTGTTTGGAGTTGTGTGACTGTAGCTGCATGACTCACCCTCTAATTTTACTTCCCTCCCATAGGAAAGTTACAGTCGGCATCATGATCAAGTTTGGGACCTTGTTTGGTCAGGAATTACAGTTGGGAAGCAATCTTCTCCAAAAACATATTGGAATAGCAACACCCTGTGCCTGTTACACTGCGGTCAAAATTAATTCCTCAGTTAAATTCTCTTATTACTGAATCAATAAGAGAATTTAATTGATGAGAATATAGTAAGGCTGGGTGCCTTCTGATTCAACTGAATACCACAATGTAGAACTGGATGGGAACATAATGCCAGGGATTAGACCTTGGGCGGAGGGCAGGGAAGAGGGTAATTCCAGCAATAATTGGCAAGTGAAAATTGAGTGGGAGCAAATCAACCACCCACTTTACATTCCAACTGATTTTGAAGTCAACTGAGTTGCAAAGTGGGTGGCCAACTCACTACCGCCCAATTTTCACTTGGCGATGAAAGTTTACATTACTCTCGGGGGTTGGGAAATATAACGCAAAGGGGAACGTGGGGAACAGAGGGGGAGCACAAGGAATAGAGCAGAACAGGATGGTTCTTGGAGGATAGTGAAATAGAGGATTTAAAAATTAAAACCACTGTGCCGGGAGAGAAGTAAGGCTTTACCTGTTTAATAATGCTGGAAATCCAGTGAACAATGATGGGACGTGCTCTAATAATTTTTGGGATCTGAAATCCAATCAGCAAACTGTATCTGAGGGAAAACTTTTCCCATTGTGATTTATCTTTGAAACCCGAGCATTTATTTAGGATTGGCAGCAAGACAAGTAATTCATAGAGTGATTCACAACTTCTTGGTTGTAAGCGATGATCCCTCACCCTCCCCATCCAGTACAGAATGGTCTAAGAGAATGAGACACCTTCTGTGCGTTGCAGTTTATCAGACTTGACGCTGGTACATTCAGGGAGATGTAGACTATCAGACTGGCACCTACATTGACACCAATATGGCAGTGATATCGGTACATTTTGGAAATGTGTTATATGGGTTGATCCTTCTCACTCAGGAACCCGGGCAAACAGCAAAACTCAAGTCCAAGGCTTAGCAACATAGAAACATAGAAAATAGGTGCAGGAGGAGGCCATTCGGCCCTTCGAGCCTGCACCACCATTCAATATGATCATGGCTGATCATGCAACTTCAGTACCTCATTCCTGCTTTCTCTCCATACCCCTTGATCCCTTTAGACGTAAGGGCCACATCTAACTCCCTTTTGAATATATCTAACGAACTGGCCTCAACAACTTTCTGTGGTAGAGAATTCCACAGATTCACAATTCTCTGAGTGAAGAAGTTTCTCCTCATCTTGGTCTTAAATGGCTTACCCCTTATCCTTAGACAGTGACCCCTGGTTCTGGACTTCCCCAACATCGGCAACATTCTTGCTGCATCTAACCTGTCCCATCCCGTCAGAATGTTATATTTTTCTATGCGATCCCTTCTCATTCTTGTAAATTCCAGTGAATATAAGCCTAGTCGATCCAGTCTTTCTTCATATGTCAGTCCTGCCATCCCGGGAATCAGTCTGGTGAACCTTCGCTGCACTCCTTCAATAGCAAGAATGTCCTTCCTCAGATTAGGAGACCAAAACTGTATACAATGTTCAAGGTGTGGCCTCACCAAGGCCCTGTACAACTGCAGTAAGACCTCCCTGCTCTTATATGCAAATCCTCTCGCTATGAAGGCCAACATGCCAATTGCCTTCCTCACCGCCTGCTGTACCTGCATGCCAACTTTCAATGACTGATGTACCATGACACCCAGGTCTCGTTGCACCTTCCCTTTTCCCAATCTGCCACACTTCAAATAATATTCTGCCTTCCTGTTTTTGCCACCAAAGTGGATAACCTCACATTTATCTACATTATACTGCGTCTGCCATGCATTTGCCCACTCATCTAACCTGTCCAAGTCACCCTGCAGCCTCTTAGCATCCTCCTCACAGCTCACACTGCCACCCAGCTTAGTGTCATCTGCAAACTTGGAGATATTACATTCAATTCTTTCATCTAAATCATTAATGTATAATGTAAATAGCTGGAGTCCCAGCACTGAACCTTGCGGTACCCCACTAGTCACTGCCTGCCATTCTGAAAAGGACCCGTTTATTCCTACTCTTTGCTTTCTGTCTGCCAACCAGTTCTCTATCCACGTCAATATATTACCCCCAATACCACATGCTTTAATTTTGCAAACTAATCTTTTGTGTGGGACCTTGTCAAAAGCCTTTTGAAAGTCCAAATACATCACATCCACTGGTTCTGTCTTGTCCACTCTACTAGTTACATGCTCAAAAAATTCTAGAAGATTTATCAAGCATGATTTTCCTTTCATAAATCCATGCTGACTTGGACCGATCCTGTCACTGCTTTCCAATTATGCTGCTATTACATCTTTAATAATTGATTCCAACATTTTCTCCATCACCGATGTCAGGCTAACCGGTCTATAATTCCCTGTTTTCTCTCTCCCTCCTTTTTTAAAAAGTGGGGTTACATTAGCTACCCTCCAATCCATAGGAACTGATCCAGAGTCTATAGAATGTTGGAAAATGACCACCAATGCATCCACTATTTCTAGGACCACTTCCTTAAGTACTCTGGAATGCAGACAACCAGGCCCTGGGGATTTATCGGCCTTCAATCCCATCAATTTCCCAGCACAATTTCCTGACTAATAAGGATTTCCTTCAGTTCCTCCTTCACGCTCGATCCCCTAGTATTCCCAGAAGGTTATTTGTGTCTTCCTTAGTGAAGACTGAACCAAAGTATTTGTTCAATTGGTCTTTCATTTCTTTGTTCCGCATTATAAATTCACCTGATTCTGACTGCAAGGGACCTACATTTGACTTCACTAATCTTTTTCTCTTCACATATCTATAGAAGGTTTTGCAGTCAGCTTATGTTCCCTGCAAGTTTACTCTCATACTCTATTTTCCCCCTCCTAATTAAATCCTTTGTCCTCCTCTGCTGAATTCTAAATTTCTCCCAGTCCTCAGGTTTGCTGCTTTTTCTGGCCAATTTATATGCCTCTTCCTTGGATTTAACACTATCCTTAATTTCCCTTATTAGCCACGGTTGAGCCACCTTCCCCGTTTTATTTTTACACCAGACAGGGATGTACAATTGTTCATCCATGTGGTCTTTAAATGTCTGCCATTGCCTATCCACCGTCAACCATTTAAGTATCACTCGCCAGTCTATTCTAGCCAATTCACGTCTCATACTATCGAAGTTACCTTTCTTTAAGTTCAGGACCCTAGTCTCTGAATTAACTGTGTCACTCTTCATCTTAATGAAGAATTCTACCATATTATGGTCACTCTTCCCCAAGAGGCCTCGCACAACAAGATTGCTAATTAATCCTCTCTCATTACACAACACTCCAGGAAATCCTCCACCACTGTATTGCTACCAGTTTGATTAGCCCAATCTGTATGTAGATTAAAGTCACCCATGCTAACTGCTGTACCTTTATTGCACGCATCCCTAATTTCCTGTTTGATGCCATCCCCAACCTCACTACTACTGTTTGGTGGTCTGTACACAACTCCCACTAGCGTTTTCTGCGCTTTGGTGTTCCGCAGCTCTACCCATACAGATTCCACATCATCCAAGCTAATGTCCTTCCTTACTATTGCGTTAATCTCCTTTTTAACCACCTCCTTTTCCTTTCTGTCTATCCTTCCTGAATATTGAATACCCCTTGATATTGAGTTCCCAGCCTTGGTCACCCTGGAGCCATGTGTCTGTAATGCCAATTACATCATGCGCAGCTGACAGTGCCAGGCCTCCAAACATAGACATAGAAACAGAGAAAATAGGTGCAGGAGTAGGCCATTCGGCCCTTCGAGCCCGCGCCACCATTCAATATGATCATGGCTGATCATTTTTGCAATTTCAGCACCCCATTCTTGCTTTCTCTCCATACACCTTGATCCCTTTAGCCGTAAGGGCCACATCTAACTCCCTAAACATTCATGAAGACAAACATACACAAATCAATTACATAGAAAAGTTTGTTGCTATCATTGTGAATTGTTTCAATTTTTTTATGCAACAAATAAATGTCACTTTATGACAGAGGACTAGCAGATCAAGATGATTGAGCAACATCTCAAATAACTGGTGAATGCTCATCATCAGCTGCAGTCTTGCTTTGTACTTTAAACCTCAGGAGACCTGCAGTCTAACTACTCGCTAACGTTAATTGAGGAATGAAATTTACAACCTGGTGAAACCGTGTCAGGCACCTGCAGCTGAATGGTGCTAACTATAGTGCAGTCTAAATGTAAGAATAGTCCTCATTGAAAGGTGCGTGACTGGCTGGGTGTACAGGTTATGTATTATGGTTTGGGATGTACTTTTCTAGATATCTAATCTGAGCATAAAAAACAAATTGAAAGAAAAAACAATTGAAAGAAAACTCCACACAAACGAAGACAGGAAATATAGAAAAATGCCTATTGCAAAGCTGCAGAAGTGCAGTGTTTCTTGCTCCTTCTCACGCACCTTGTCCGTGACGTTGATCTCGGCCCCCTGACCAAGCAGTGCTCGCGCCATCTCAATGTGACCATTGGCTGCGGCCAGGTGCAGGCAGGTGCGGCCTCGCTTGTCCTTGAGGTGCAGCTGGGAGGTGGATTTACTCAGGAGGAGCCCGACGACTGCAGTGTGGCCATTCTGCGCAGCGAGGTGGAGTGGGGTGGCACCCTGGAACAAGATTCAACCGGTCACCGCCTTGTTTATACGTTCTCCTCCTCAGGCACGAGGCGACTCCGACAACGTGTCCACACAAGAAAAGCAGAATGTTACAAAAAGCATGAAGTGGCCAACATTCTGGTGAAAACATATTTGCGTCATGCCCTCTTGTTCCTGAACACATGCACAATCTATTAAAACACATCATCCTGTCACTTACACATGAGGGCACTGTGAAGACAAGAACGCCTGGTTCTTCTGGCTTTCCAGTAAGAATGGTTTGCCAAACCACTTTACAATCAAAACATTGCTTATTTTTAAACGATGCACAGAAAATGGGCTGAGTTCTAGCTTAAATTTTATCACCAACGCCTTGCATATTATCACTGTAAAGAGAATGCAGAATATAAGGGGATGTCGTTTTGTTAATAATGGGATTGCGTAGCACTGTAGGCACCATTCGTGACAGCTGCTTACTCATAGTGCCACTCTGTGCTTCCATTTTATCTTTCTAAATATCATCGTAGGGTTCATCCATTGAGTTTAATGGAACAGACCTGCTGAACAGTAAATTGTATGGTTTGGTGTTCTTGGCATGGAGCTTCACATGACAGTTACATATATCAGGAATACCAGGTGTTCAGCTCATCCCACCTGGCATGATTTTCAGTTGATTAAAATTAATGGATGAAATTCATAATGCACACTTGCGTTGTGGTTTTTGCTTTATTTGTTCTCGGGATGTGGGACTCCGCTGGCAAGATTAATTACCCCTGAGAAGGTGCTGATGAGCTGCCTTTGTGAACTGTAGAGGGCAATTAAGAGTCAACCACATTGGGTCTGGAATCACATATAGGCCAGACCAGATAAGAACAGCAGATTTCCTTCCCTAAATAACACCAGTTAACCAGATGGGTTTTTATGACAATCCGGTAGTTTCATTGTCACCATTACTGATATTAGCTTTTTTACAATTCCATCTTCATTTAATTAACTGAATTTAAATTGCCAGCTTGTTAGAAATTAGGCATTCCTAAAAATGCATATGGGTATGCAAATGAAATTGTGACATGAATAATACTGTGTTTAAATGATTGTATGTTTCTGCTCGAGACAAGGGGTTAAGAGGTTAATGTATAAGTTGTGTCTTACTGGAACTGTGTAAGTTTTGTTTTCTGGAAAATGAGTATGAGAGACTCTAGCCTTGGGAGGACAGGTGGGACAAAGTCTGTAGCTCTCGTATTAGACTGTTCAGCCACCAAAGAACTCACTTCAGGAGTGGAAGCAAGTCTTCCTCGATTCTGAAGGACTGCCTATGATGATTATGAGGTGAGGACAGGGGGATCCAGATGGATTGGCCTTCAAAATGTATAAACAAGAAAGCATGTGTAATGGTTGTGAAGACCACCCCTTGAGGGAGGGTCTCCATCTGTAAGTTTAGACAAAGAACTCAAAATGCCATTGGGCACCTTGTTTTAAGGGGAACCTCTATAGGTTAAATGGTTTTGTCCATATTCTACCCCAGGCCCACCCCTAAAAAGAGAATAAAAGCAAGAGCCAAAGAGCCTTCAGTGCAGAAGGTGAAGTAAGGATTCCTAAGGATGGTAAGATACCATGCTAACTTCAGTAACACTCTTGGGTAATTCAGAAAGAGAGAGGAATAAAAAGCATTGTTCATGCATGCCAGCCGTCTTGTCCGATTGAGTCCAGTACTCGCTACTTGTCACGGTCATATGTTTTTACTGTATAACTAGTGTGTTATGTTCTATACTAAACTCCGATTAAACATGATATACCCACCATATTCGTTTGCACTCTAACCTGATTATTTGAATGAATAGAGTGCTAAGTTAATCTCAACAAGCTGCCGTGGTGGGATTTGAATTCATGCCTCCGAATCATTAGCTCAGGCCTCTGTATTGCTACTCCAGTAACATAACAACTACGCTACTGTAAAATATGTTTTATAATAGAGCAAGAGGAATTCCTGGTGGCGAGACTGCTCTGAACACTGATTTATGTAATGACAACAAAGAGCTATATTGTTTCTGGGATGTACCTCTCCCATATATTTTGAGACATCACAGACCTTTAACATAGTTGGAGCATTTTCAAGTGTTGATCACTATTGTAATTAAAATATATATATATATATATCGCAAGCTGGTCCTTTCCTACTTGGGTTCTGAGAATTGTTTATGTACGTGCATTGATGTATATTTGAGCATATTTGTGTGTGCATGTCTATGAGTATGTGCGTGTGAATGAATGTGTAATCATACCTGGATGTACCCCATGACGTTAAGCTAACATAAGGGAAGCAAAAATACAGAAAGGCAGTGGAGGCTGCTCAGAGACAGAAAGATTTTACTTTCCACCAAAAACGACTTGGAATGTCTGAGGTATAAGTTAATTCTTCCCACCCCACCCCATCCCAGCCTACCACCCAATGTTATCACGGTTGATATTTCTGACTTTTAAACTGAGTCATTGACAGTGAGGCTTCCTTATTCCCTGCACCTATTTTCTATGTATTTACTGCCCATTCCTAATTGCCCGAGAGAAAGAGCTGGTGAGCCACCATTTAAGAGGGCAGTTAAGAGTCATACTACAATGGTGTGGGTCTAGAGTCACATATAGGCCAGACCGAGTAAGGATGGCAGATTTCCTTCCCTTGAGGACATTAGAACCTGATGGTTTTTTACGACAATCCAGATTTATTTATGAACTGAATTTTAAATTCCCCAGCTGCCGTGGTGGGATTTGAACTCATGTCTCTGGATCATTAGTTCAGGCCTCTGGATTATTAGACCAGTGACATAAGCACTATGCTACCATACCCAATTTCCAAGTCAGGATGGTGTGTGACTTGGAGGGGATCTTGCAGCTGATGGTACTCCCATGCACCTGCTGCCCTTGTCCTTCCAGATGGTAGAGGTCGCAGGTTACAAACCATACCGGGGATGAGGGACTTTATCGTGTTACATAGAAACATAAAAAATAGCTGCAGGAGTAGGTCATTCGGCCCTTCGAGCCTGCACCACCATTCAATAAGATCATGGTTGATCATTCACCTCAGTACCTCTTTCCTGCTTTCTCTCCATACCCCTTGATCCCTTTAACTGTAAGGGCCATATCTAACTCTCTCTTGAATATATCCAATGAACTGGCATCTACAACGCTCTGCGGTAGGGAATTCCACATGTTAACAACTCTCGGGGTGAAAAAGTTTCCCCTCATCTCAGTCCTAAATGGTTTACCCCTTATCTTTAGACTATGTCCCCTGGTTCTGGACTTCCCCAACATCGGGAACATTCTTCCTGCATCTAACCTGTCCAGTCCCGTCAGAATTTTATATGTTTCTATGAGATCCCCTCTCATCCTTCTAAACTCCAATGAATACAGGCCCAGTCGATCCAATCTCTCCTCATATGTCAGTCCTGCCATCCTGGGAATCAGTCTGGTGAACCTTCGCTGCACTCCCTCAATAGCAAGAATGACCTTTCTCAGATTAGGAGACCAAAACTCAACACAATATTCCAGGTGAGGCCTCACTAAGGCCCTGTACAACTGCAGCAAGACCTCCCTGCTGCTATACTCAAATCCCGTAGCTATGAAGGCCAACATACCATTTGCCTTCTTCACCACCTGCTGTACCTGCATGTCAACTTTCTAAGACTGATGTACCATGACACCCAAATCTCGCCGCACCTCCCCTTTTCCTAATCTGCCGCCATTCAGATATTTTGCCTTCGTGTTTTTGCCACCAAAATGGATAACCTCACATTTATCCACATTATACTGCATCTGCCACGCGTTTGCCCACTCACCTAATCTGTCAAAGTCACCCTGAAACATTTTGGCATCCTCCTCACAGCTCACACTGCCACCCAGCTTAGTGTCATCTGCAAACTTGGCGATATTACACTCAATTCCCTCATCCAAATCATTAATGTATATTGGAAAGAGCTGGGGTCCCAGCACTGAGCCCTGCGGTACCCCACTAGTCATTGACTGCCATTCTGAAAAGGACCCGTTTATCCCGACTCTCTGCTTCCTGTCTGCCGACCAGTTCTCTATCCACGTCATTACATTACACCCAATATGATGTGCTTTAATTTTGCACACCAATCTCTTGTGTGGGACCTTGTCAAAAGTCTTTTGAAAGTCCAAATACGCAACATCCACTGGTTCTCCCTTGTCCACTCTACCAGTTACATCCTCAAAAAATTCCAGAAGATTTGTCAAGCATGATTTCCCTTTCATAAATCCATGCTGACTTGGACCGATCTTGTCACTGCTTTCCAAATGTGCTGCTATTTCATCTTTAATAATTGATTCCAACATTTTCCCCACTACTGATGTCAGGCTAACCGGTCTATAATTACCCGTTTTCTCTCTCCCTCCTTTCTTAAAAAGTGGTGTTCCATTCGGCACCCTCCAGTCCATAGGAACTGATCCAGAGTCGATAGACTGTTGGAAAATGATCACCAATGCATCCACTATTTCTAGGGCTACCTCCTTAAGTACTCTGGGATGCAGTCTATCAGGCCCCGGGGATTTATTGGCCTTCAATCCCATCAATTTCCCTAACACAATTCCCCGTCTAATAAGGATTTCCTTCAGTTCCTCCTTCTCACTAGACCCTCGGTTCCCTAGTATTTCTGGAAGGTTATTTGTGTCTTCCTTCGTGAAGACAGAACCAAAGTATGTGTTTAATTGGTCCACCATTTCTATGTTCCACATTATAAATTCACCTGAATCTGACAGCAGTATGTTTTCACTCATCTTTTATTCTTCACATATCTATAGAAGCTTTTGCAGTCAGTTTTTATGTTCCCAGCAAGCTTCCTTTCATACTCTATTTTTCCCCTCCTAATTAAATCCTTTGTCCTCCTCTGCTGTATTACAAAATTCTCCCAGTCCTTTAATTTGCTGCTTTTTTCTGGCCAATTTATATGCCTCTTCCTTGGATTTAACACTATCCTTAATTTCCCTTGTTAGCCACGGTTGAGCCACCTTCCCCATTTTACTTTTACTCCAGACAGGGATGTACAATTGTTGAAGTTCATCCATGTGATCTTTAAATGTTTGCCGTTGCCTATCCACCGTCAACCCTTTAAGTATCACTCGCCAGTCTATTCTAGCCAATTCACGTCTCATACCATCGAAGTTACCTTTCCTTGAGTTCAGGACCCTAGTCTCTGAATTAACTGTGTCACTCTCCACCTTAATAAAGAATGCTACAATATTATGGTCACTCTTCCCCAAGGGGCCTCGCACAACAAGATTGTTAATTAGTCCTTTCTCATTACATATCACCCAGTCGAGGATGGCCAGCCCTCTAGTTGGATCCTTGACATATTGGTCTAGAAAACCATCCCTAATACACTCCTCCTCCACTGTATTGCTACCAGTTTGGTTAGCCCAATCAACATGTAGATGAAAGTCGCCCATGACAACTGCTGTACCTTTATTGCACGCATCCCTAATTTCCTGTTTGATGCTGTCCCCCAACCTCACTACTACTGTTTAGTGGTCTGTACACAACTCCCACTAGCGTTTTCTGCCCTTTGGTGTTCCGTAGCTCCACCCATACCGATTCCACATCATCCAAGCTAATGTCCTTCCTTACTATTGCATTAATTTCCTCTTTAACCAGCAACGCCACCCCACCTCCATTCCCTTTCTGACTATCCTTCCTTAATGTTGAATACCCCTGGATGTTGAGTTCCCAGCCTTGATTACCCTGGAGCCATGTCTCCGTGATGCCAATTACATCATATCCGTTAACTGCTTTCTGGGCAGTTAATTCGTCCAACTTATTCCGAATTGTCCTCGCATTGAGGCACAGAGCCTTCAGGTTTGTTGTGTGAAGAGGCTAGAGAAACAGGGATTATTCTCCTCAGAGCAGAGAAGGTTAAGGGCAGATTTAATGGAGGCATTTAAAATTATGAGAGAATTTTGATAGAATACATGAGGAAAAACTATTTCCATTGGCAGGGGGGTCAGTAACCAAGGGATATAGATTTAAGATAATTGGCAAAAGAACCATAGGGAAGATGAAGAGAAATTTTTTAAGCAGCGATGTGTTATGATTTGCAATGCACTGCCTGAAAATAGTGGTGGAAGCAGATTCAATCATAACTTTCAAAAGAGGATTGGATATTTATTTGAAAAGGAAACATTTGCATGGCTGTTGGTAAAGTGCAGGAGCGTAGCACTAATTGGGACATTTTTCTTTATTAAAGGCAATATATAAATGCAAGTTGTTGTTGTTTTGCTCTACACTCTACTAAAACTCTTCATAATTTTAAACACCTCTATTAAATATCCTCAGCCTTCTGATCTCCAGTATAAATAGTCCCAGCATCTCAAATCTCTTCTCATAGCCATCATTTCCCGTCCCTAGTGTCATCCTGGTGAATCTATGCTGTACCCAGTTATGTTGGGTCTCTGCTGTTTTCCTTTACTGATTGGTACAGGGTGGAACCTCAGTCTGCCCCTCAAAAAGCAAATGGTGTTGGAGCGAAATCCCATTTTCCTGAAATGCTTCGCTTTCGGTGCAGTCTGGAGCTGAAGCAGCTTTCTGATTGAAGTTTGGATCAAAGCAGAGGATGTCTCACAAAACAGGCTGCTAGAAGATATGGAGCCATTTAGCCATTCAAATGTGTCAATCTGATCATCTGTGTGTTTACAGTACCTCATGGCGGGGGTCGATTGTGGCAATGAGACCTGATTTCAGGACAATGGGGAGCTGATCATTTAGTCGACATCATCTGTATGTTAACCAGTCCCACCCAGCCTTTCCTTCAAGGACAGTCTATCCCACCTGTGACAGAGACTATAATTCCCGTATTGGACTGTTCAGTCACCTAAGAACTCACTTTTAGAGTGGAAGCAAGTCTTCCTCGATTTCGAGGGACTGCCTTTGATGATGAATTAGTTGTAGGTATCATTAATACTATGCATCATCATCATCATCATACACAATCCCTCGGAATCGAGGTTGCTTCCACTCTTAAAATGAATCCTTAGGTGGCTGAACAGTCCAATATGAGAAACACAGTCCCTGTCACAAATGGGACAGATAGTCGTTGAGGGAAAGCGTGGGTGGGACAGGTTTGCAGCATGCTCTTTCAGCTGCCTGCGCTTGATTTCTGCATGCTCTCGGCGATGAGTCGCGAGGTGCTCAGCGCCCTCCCGGATGCATTTCCTCCATATATACTATGCATAGAATCGAAGAAACTCCTGCTGATCACCTGGTTTGTGTACAGTCATTCAGGAAGCAGTTAGATGTGATTTCAGGACAATGGTCATTTAGTCTACATCATCTGTATGTTAATTATTTGTATGCACCATTGATACTATGCATGGAATATAGAGTTCAAAGGCCTAATTTTGCATAAGAGATGTGAGAGAAGGCTGTTTGAGAGACTCGAAATTGGAAGGTGTGTGCCTCACAAGCAGAGAGCTGTCTTTGTGAAGTGTCTCAGTAGCATTCATACTGGGTTTGTAATGGTCATAATAAGTATGTGTCATGTATGTAACCTTCATGTAACTGTAACCTTCATAACAACACTGCATACTGTATACACCTAAGAAATGCACACCTTGACCACAGGGGGTGAACTTGTGGGAGACACTCCTCACCTGGTCATCCAGGTATATAAAGGGAGGTCCCACGCAGGGTCATCACTTCTTGGTCCTGTGAATAAAGGTTCAGGTCACAGAGTGACCTTGTCTGCAGAATGTGCCTCGTGTGAATTTATAGTAGTGTGTAAGGACATTACATTTAGCGACGAGAAACGGGAATCAACGACTCACGAGAATGGCCACCGGTAGCACAGAGGAACGGTACTGTGTTGGTGAGGACTGGGACGATTTCGTTGAGAGGCTCCAGCAGAGCTTTGTCACGAAGGACTGGCTGGGAGAAGCAGTGGCTGACAAGCGAAGGGCGCATCTACTGACCAGCTGTGGACCTAAGACGTACGCGCCGATGAAAGATCTGCCCGCACCCGAGAAGCCGGCGGACAAAACCTTTGAAGAGCTCAGCAAACTGATCGGTGAGCACCTCAAACCGGCGAGCAGTATACACATGGCCCGACACCGATTCTATACATACCGACGTCGGGAAGGACAGAGCATACCGGACTTCGTTGCGGACCTTCGGCGCTTGGCCAGTCTCTGTAAGTTCACAGACGCCTGCAGGGGGGAGATGTTAAGGGATTTCTTTATTGAGGGCATTGGTCATGCCGGGATTTTCAGAAAGCTAATTGTGACCAAGGACTTGACCTTGGAAGCGGCGGCGTTGATGGCTCAGACCTTCATGGTGGGGGAGGAGGAAACCAAGATAATATACGCGCACAATTCTGGATGAGGGAGTTAACATTGTAAACGAGACTCAGAACCCCGCAGGCAGGCAAGGGCAATTCGACACCACCCAGGCAGCAACAGACTCTAGAGTGGGTCCTCAACAGAGACAATGGCAGGTTAAACGGACATTTACGCCATTACGGTGGACAATGCGTCCCGGGATGGGGCCATTGACACCCATTAACAGAATGCTCAAGAGTAATCAAAGAGACAATCAGAGAGGAATGCCTGGTAACAACCCTTTTGTTCACAACGATCTCAGCTCATGCTGGAGGTGCGGGGGCAGACATGCTGCAAAAACCTGCAGGTTTCAACAATTTATCTGTAGAAATTGTAACTTCAGTGGACATTTAGCCAGAATGTGCAGGAAGCCCGCAGCGAAGCTAATTTACGAGGCAGATGAACCAAAAGAGGGGTCTGCAAGGCAAGTTGATGCTTGGGACAGAGCAATGGACGCTGAAGTTCAGTGGGTTCGTGTGGCAAACATCCACAGCACATATACCAAAACGCCATCTATGATGATGAAAGTCCTATTAAACGGCATCCCGGTACGCATGGAGCTGGACACAGGGGCCAGCCAGTCACTTATGAGTGTCCAACAATTCGAGAAACTATGGTCACTCAGAGCTAGCAGACCCAAACTAGAACGCATTGACACGCAACTACGGATGTACACCAAAGGGATCATCCCAGTGCTAGGCAGTGCAATGTTGGTGGTCACACATAATGGATCAGAGAACTGGCTGCCACTCTAGATTATCCCGGGAAATGGTCCCGCGCTTTTGGGGAGGAGCTGGCTAGCCGAGATGAACTGGAAATGGGAGGATGTGCACGCCATTTCATCTGTGGAGCGAAGTTCATGCTCACAGGTCCTACAGAAATTTGAGTCACTATTTCAGCCTGGTGTCGGGACTTTCAAAGGTACCAAAGTAGTGATACGCATCACCCCGGATGCCAGATCAGTGCACCTCAAAGCCAGAGCTGTGCCGTATGTGATGCAGGAGAAAATTGAGAGTGAGTTGGACAGGTTGCTAAGAGAGAGCATAATTTTGCCCGTTGAATTCAGCGACTGGACAAGCCCCATCGTCCCTGTCCTAAAAACGGATGGCTCGGTCAGGATCTGTGGCGACTACAAGGCCACTATCAACTGAGTGTCACTACAAGACCAATAACCGCTTCCGAGAGCGGAGGATCTTTTTGCCACGTTGGCAGGTGGCAAGCTGTTCACCAAGTTGGACCTCACTTCAGCCTACATGGCCCAGGAACTGGCTGAAGAATCCAAGCTACTGACTACCATCACCACGCACAAGGGGCTGTTTGTCGACAACAGGTGTCCGTTTGGCATTCGTTCAGCAGCCGCTATCTTTCAAAGGAACATGGAAAGCCTGCTCAAATCCATCCCTGGAACAATCTTATTTCAGGACGACATCCTTATCACGGATCGAGACACCGAGGAACACCTCCACAACCTGGAGGAGGTGCTACGCCGATTGGACCGGGCAGGCCTGCGACTAAAGATGTCCAAGTGTGTGCTTTTGGCCCCAAAGGTCGAGTTTTTGGGCAGGAGGGTTGCCGCAGACGGGATCTGGCCTACTGAATCCAAAACGGAGGCGATTCGTCGTGTGCCCAGGCCCGGCAACACATCGAAGTTGCGTTCATTTCTGGGATTCTTGAACTATTTCGGGAACTTTCTGCCGAACTTAAGCACATTGTTGGAGCCGCTACACGTGCTCCTGCGTAAGGGTTGTGATTGGTTTTGGGGGGACTGTCAGGAACGGGCTTTCAATCGGGCGCAGAACCTGCCTTGTTCTAATAAGCTGTTGACTCTGTACAACCCCTGTAAGAAATTGGTTTTGATATGTGATGCATATGGGGTGGGAAGAGTCCATGATCGGATGGGTGCGTGTTGCAGCAGAGTAAAGATGAGGGCCAACTCCAACCTGTGGCTTATGGCTCCAGGTCGCTCTCCCAAGCAGAATGAGGATATGGGATGGTTGAAAAGAAAGCACTCGCATGTGTCTATGGGGTGAAAAAGATGCACCAGTACCTTTTTGGCAGAAGGTTCGAGTTAGAAATGGACCATAAGCCGTTAACATCCCTGTTGTCCGACAGCAAAGCTGTCAATGCTAATGCGTCAATTCGCATACAGCGATGGGCTCTCACGCTGGCTGCGTATGACTACACCATCCGGCACGGGCCAGGCACCAAAAATTGCGCTGACACGCTCAGCAGGCTTCCACTGGCTACCACTGAGGGGGCAGCGGAGCAAAGCGCAGAGATGGTCATGGCCGTTGAAGCCTTTGACAGCGCAGGCTCCCCCATCACAGCCCGCCAGATCAAAATCTGGACCAACAGAGATCCCCTCCTATCCTTGATTAAGAAATGTGTCCTGACTGGGGATTGGGCGCCCGCACACTGAGCATGCCCCGAGGAGGTCAGACCGTTTCACAGACGGATGGATGAGCTCTCCATCCAAGCCGACTGCCTACAATGGGGCAGCCGGGTAGTCATGCTCCAGAAGGGAAGGGAAGCATTCATCAGGAAACTCCACAGCGAGCACCCAGGCATCGTGCTAATGAAGGCCATTGCCCGGTCACATGTATGGTGGCCGGGAATTGACTCAAACCTGGAACACTCTGTTCGCAGGTGCACGACATGGGGCCACGGAGGCCCCACTCAGCCCGTGGCCCTGGCCCAGCAGGCCATGGTCACATATTCACGTAGACTACGCGGGCCCGTTCATGGGAAAAATATTCCTCATTGTTGCTGATGCGTACTCGAAATGGATCGAGTGCATCATTTTGAATTTGTGCACGACATCCACCATTGTGGAGAGTCTGCGTGCGGTCTTTGCGACCCACGGCTTGCCGGTCATCCTGGTTAGCAACAACGGCCCGTGTTTAACTAGTTATAAATTCCGGGAGTTCATGTCGGGTAATGGCATCAAACATGTCAGGACAGCACCGTTCAAACCGGCTTCCAATGGCCAGGCGGAACGTGCGGTCCAAATCATAAAACAGGGCATGCTCCGGAATCAAGGACCCATCCTTCAATGCAGCCTATAGCGCCTCCTGCTGGCCTATAGGTCCCGACCACATTCGGTCACGGGAGTCCCGCCCGCGGAACTACTCATGAAACGTACACTTAAAACTCGGCTGTCCCTCATTCATCCAGTCCTGTCAGACATTGTTGAGGGCAAGCGCCAGTCCCAAAATGAGTGCCATGACCGTAACTCAAAGGGGAGATGTATAGAAATCGATGACCCTGTATTTGTTCTTAATCACGCTTTGGGGCCCAAATGGCTTGAGGGTACTGTAATTGGCAAAGAGCGCAATAGGGTCATAGTGGTCAGACTTAACAATGGACAGATATGCCGCAAGTATCTAGACCAAGTAAAAAAAAGGTTCAGCATGGACACTGAGGAACCTGAGGAAGATCATGAGATGTTGCCCATAGCACCGCCAGTGAATGAGCAACAAGAACAGTCAGCAGCATGCACAGTCCCTGTAGCCAGCCGGACAAGCCGGAATCACCACAGGTGACAGAGACGCATGCCAAGGCTCAACAACCAGAGCCCCAACTGCAGCGCTCCACGAGAGAGCGTCGACCGCCTGAAAGACTTAATCTTTGACCTCATAAGACGTTAGGGTGGAGGTGATGTCATGTATGTAACCTTCATGTAACTGTAACCTTCATAACAACACTGCATACTGTATACACCTAAGAAATGCACACCTTGACCACAGGGGGTGAACTTGTGGGAGACACTCCTCACCTGGTCATCCAGGTATATAAAGGGAGGTCCCACGCAGGGTCATCACTTCTTGGTCCTGTGAATAAAGGTTCAGGTCACAGAGTGACCTTGTCTGCAGAATGTGCCTCGTGTGAATTTATAGTAGTGTGTAAGGACATTACAGTATGAATGTTTAAATAAAAGACCAGATCCTGCCATTACTACTGTTATGTATGTAAACGTTACCAATGTGTAAGACTTGCCACCAGGGGGCGCACATGTGGGAGACCCAAGGGTCACCTGCACACCCTGGGCAAGCAGGTATAAAAAGCAGTCTACCATGCTGCTTCCTCATTCTGGAGTTACATTAAAGAGGCCAAGGTCACAACAGTTTGAGCTTACAATATACAGTCTTGTGGAGTTACTCTGAACATAACAACTACAACTGAGTATGTGTGTAATGCCAATGTTTAAAGCAACGAAGCAAAAAGAGCAAGAAAGCTGTCAAGAACTTGCACAGGAGCAGGGACTCTCTAAGCAGCTCATTCTCCATAATCGGGACCTGTTGGGCTGAATGGCCTGTTTCTGTGCTGTAAAATTCCATTCAATTCAGTGCAAATTCTTATTTTGTTTTCACTAACAGTGGCATAGACTTAGTGCAGGACTTTCATTACATACTCTCATTGGCGATCCTCCACTTTAGGAAACTTGCAACGTGACAACCAGATAATTCCCAGTAGTTTTGCTGCTTGACTGATTTAGTGTAATAGCACCAAGGTCTGCAGGATAACCGAAGAGCTTAAATAGATTGTAAAAATTGTTCCGAAGACCAATTCATTGTAAGTGGGGAAATGCATCATAGTATCAAGTGCCTGCATTTCTGCCATGTTCCCACAATCATTGGCTGACGTCATTTGTTTTGTATTGTTGCTAAATGGCTGTTGCATCCTGTACACAACACTCTCATAGCCATCCAGAAGAATGAAGGGGGTCACTCTCAAATATTGAACTCCTTATCTCCTTTGACCAGTCAAGTATAAACTTTCAGGCAACGTCAATCATCGATGACACTGCTGCTGACTCCACTGGAATGAATAAATAAATGCATTTTAAAAGCTTGTCCGTAACTGCGGCAGACTGCAATGGAAGTACACCCAGCAGGGGATGTTGCAGGATTTTGAAGTTCATACTCGGGTTTGACCTTCAAGCTGTGGGTGGCAGAGACCTCACTCAGGCCAGTGGGAACCTGGCTGCAGATGGCGGCACCTCGGCCCAGCTGGCTTCTGTCACCAGGGAATCGGTTCAAGGGGTCGGGAGAGATGGCAACATCTTCCATTCCCATTGCAAGACTGCCTCTTCTACCAGGCTCTGGCTCAGCTCTCGCACTGATCTGTGGCGAGCAGGCGATGGAGATCTATTTTTTTTTATTTGTTCATGGGATGTGGGCATCGCTGGCAAGGCCAGCATTTATTGCCCAACCCTAATTACCCTTCAGAAGGTGGTCTGTGATCCTATTTGGTCTACCAGCCCGTCCAAGGTGAAGAAGTTGGCAGATCCCAGAGCTTGCAGGGCCTCAGTATGAGCATGACCAAGAGCTGCTATTACTGATGCTACAGACCCCTGCAGGGAGGGTCCAGCTGCACTGTCCAGTGAAGTGACTATACGCTTCATGGTTGACTGCAGAGCATCGATGCAATGCTTCAGAAGCCCACAATAAATTGGTGGTGGATTCCTCGACACACTTCGCCATTTTCCGGAGGCTCCCTGGAAGACCGTTCAATAAACTCATTTTCTGGTTCACAGAAATCATCTTCATGTTAAATGTTTGGCTCCTAAAGTCTGCACCTCTGTCCTCTTTCGCAGAGCCAGGAGATGACCTGCTCCTCCGGCTAACTGTTTCCTGGGCCGTTCTTTCCTCTTGCGTCTGCTCACTTGTACTCAGCGAATTGTCCCAGTGCAGACCCTTCCAACTCATCCTCCATACCATGAGGGGCGCGAACTCTTCTCTTAAAGTTTGGAAGGGTAAGAATGAGTGCCAGTGCATATTTTGCAGGGTTCTCCCTTTGCAGTCTGTGTGACCACAATGACTGAATTGTTTGATGGACCTCGAAAAAGGGGAAGAGCGATAAGGGTTAGCATTGTAGCGACAAGGGTAACCACCAACAGATGCATGGCAACGTTTTTGCCACCTCTCTCCATGTTGCCCATCAGACAGGTACAGGACCTCCTTCCTGCTGCTCACTTGGTCAACCAACAACTCCACGGCTGGATCAGAAAACTTGGGGCCCACAGTCATGTTCATCTTGCCTGCTGCTCCACAAACGTGTTGTCTACCAGTGTAGAAAGCACCTGTCCTTTGAGGGTTACTGGATGCCTTTAAGTAGCGGCCGCCTAGCTGGATATTCTGCCCTTCCAATCTGTCTTTCGGGCAGCATGCTTTGCGCTGGCAGCTCAGGAATTTAATTTAAATTAGGCTTGACCACAATAATAGTGTGGGTCCCACACTAATTCCATCAGCTGGGCACAGCACACACCCTACCCACTGCTCGCCAGATTTAAGCTCAAGCTGACAACTGCCTCATGTATCTCTGCCATCCTGCTGTGGTGCAGGGACAAAGTAGAGGAAGATCTACATCGGATTACATAGGATATACAGCACTGAAACAGGCCATTCGGCCCAATCAGTCCATGCTGGCCTTTATGCTCCACTCGAGCCTCCTCCCGTCTTTCCTCATTAACTCTATCTGCATAACCCTCTATTTTCTTCTCCCTCATATGCTTATCTAGCCTCTACTTAAATGTATCTATACTATTGGCCTCACCTCCTCCCTGTGGTGGCGAGTTCCACATTCTCGCCACTTTCTGGGTAAAGAAGTTTCTTCTGAATTCCCTATTGGATTTCTTGGTGACTATCTTATATTGAAGGCCTCTAGTTTTGCTCTTCCCCACAGCAACTATCAGTAAGTGAACAATTCCACCCTCTCAGTCTGAATGCTGGCAACACATGGTACGGTGGGGGCGGGGGGGTCACAGAGATTTCTCTTTAACACCTGGGTGTAAGAGTCTAGTGGGACAGAAAATCTCATCGTCAATTCATGGACGAGTGGCTCGCCATTTTCTGTCCATTGGTTTTAAGATCTGGGTCATTTGGAGAGTCTGATTTGGAAGTGTACTAAGCAGAACTATGTGTGGTGAGCCTCTGCCAGGTGGTCAAGGACAGTGCTCGAGTGGTCTCAAGTAGGTAGCCAACCCCGTGTGACCACAGGTGTGCCTGGCCAATGGGAGGGCTTCTGAGGGATGAAGAGAGAAAATAACAAGCCGCTAAAAAATTCAATTGCATCACTTCCTTATAATTCATTGGTCGGAAAGCGCTTTGGGATGTCCTCAGCACACGATAAAGCACTATGGAAAGGCTCATTTTTTTTCTTTGTTTCCATTCCATAACATCTTGTAATTATTTTTGCAAATCTAGTTCCACTGAAAAATCTTCCTTTGTAAATTGACGTGCTCCCATTCAGCATTCCAGCCAAAAGAAATTAAGAAAAAAAACAATGGCTGACAATTTCTGGTGAAAGTATTGGGAGAGAAAACCTACACAGGCTGAAAGAATCTTTGATGACAAACACGGGAACACAAATTTATTGCCTGCGTACAATAGAATCACAAGTCTCCTTTTGCAATGTGTTAGAGCTCCCCCTGATGGCCCAGTTTGTAGATGCTCATATAGACCAGGATGTTCTCGGGCTTGATCACCTGTCTCTGCCGAATTTGCTGATCTCAGCCACGATGCATGTTAGACACTCACTGGGGATAATTTGGGCTTTAGACGATAGAGTAAAACTGGCGGAATCGGCTCGGCCACCCGCTCAACGCCTCTGCCGATTTCCGTTTTCATTGAAGGCATCAAAATGAAAATCGGGGGAGGTGTTTAACGGACTGATGTTTTACACTTGGTCCAAAGTCAAAGTATCGGGTACAGTCGCGGAGTGGTTATATTACTAAAATAGTAATCTAGTCCAGTAACTTGAGCCGTGGACTAATGATCCGGAGACACAAGTTCAAATCCCACCACGGCAGCGAGGGAATTTAAATTCAGTTAATTAAATAAATCTGGAATGAAAAGCTAGTATCAGTCATGGTGACGGTGAAACTACCGGATTGTCGTTAAATATTCATCTGGTTCAATAATGTCTTTTAGGGAAGGAAATCTGCCATCCTTATCTGGTCTGGCCTATATGTGACTCCAGACCCACAACAATGTGGTTGACTCTTAACTGCCCTCTGAAATGGCAACTCACCACCTCCATCTCAAGGGCAATTAGGGATGGTCAATAAATGCTGACCTTGCCAGCAACGCTCACATCTCATGAATGAATAAAAAAATTAGCCCTATTGTAAGTGTCCTCAATGCTCAAGGCAAGGGGGGAGGAACTTTTTCAGGATTCCTACTCCTGGTCCAGTGACTCCTGCTGGAAGATGTGTGTGAGCCCATGTGGATGTTGGGTCAAAACAGGACTGAGAGGATATTCCGCAGACACTCGGGGTTGAATTGTCCTCTTCATCGTGCGGTCATTAAACCGGTGGTGCAGATCACCCATTGTATAACCCGCCCGATTTTCATTCCATTCATTTCAATGGAAGCAAACGGGCTCCCCCGGAGTCCAGGATGACTTGCTTCCACACTAAAATGAGTTCTTCTAAGACCAATGTGGGATCTACAGTCTCTGTTACAGGTGGGACAGACAGTGGTTGTACGGGTGGGTGTGTGGGGTGCTTGATTTGTTGTGCGCTCCTTCCGCTGTTTATACTTGGCTTTCGTGTGCTCCCGGGCGAAGACTCGTAGTGTTCGATGCCTTCTCGGATGCTCCTCTTCTACTTTGAGCGGTCTTGGGCCAGGGATTCCCAAGAGTCGGTGGGGATGTTACATTTTTTCAAGGAGGCTTTGAGGATGTCCTTGAAGCATTTTCTCTGCCCTTCTGCGACTCGCTTGCTGTGATGTAGCTCGGAGTGGAGTGCTTGTTTCAGGAGTCTAGTATCGGGCATGCGCACAATGTGGACCATCCATCGGATCTGATGAGTGTGGTCAATGCCTCGATGCTGGGGATGTTGGCCTGAGAGAGAACGCTGACATTGGTGTGCCTATCCTGCCAATGAATTTGCAGGATTTTGCGGAGGAAGTGTTGGTGGTACTTCTCCAGTGCTTTAAGGTGTCGAGTGTACATTGTCCATGTCACAGAAGCCTATAGGAGGGTGAGTGCCACTACTGCTCTGTAGACCATAAGCTTGGTGCTGGGTTTGAAATCTTTGGGCTAGAACCTCCACTTTTGTGGTTATTGCTAGGCGATATTTCCGGCGTGAGTGGTAAAAAAGGGTTTTCAGATCGCCGGCTTCTCGTCCATTCTCAAACCGCCTAGGCGTTACCGCAACCGATATAAAATGGGCAGTAGCGTTAAATTTTTCTGACCTTCTGCCATAAAATGTGGCCGTCCTTAGCAACGGCATGGCAACGCTCGATTCCCGCAATTCTGGAGGTCAAGGGTCACCATGACATGCGCAGAAAAGGAGACAGAGAGAGAGAGGGAGCTCAGAGGGACTGAAGGTGTGGCTGGGTGTGGTGTGGCTGCTTTAGGAGGAAGGAGGGAGACTTTAGCGCTTCACAGCAAGTAGGCAAACAAAAATTAGCTGTTAACAGCCACATATTTGACCGAATTTGACCGATAATGGAGAGAGAGGAAGAGGCATCACAGCATGCTGTGGAGACTGACGCTGGAGAGAGCAGTGAGGTGGGAGAGGAGCATATTGGAGGGCGCAAAAGAGCCGGGAGGTTCTTGGACGAGGCAAATGCAGGAGGTCAAGTTACGCTGGGGTGATTTGACACAGGAAGGGCGTGGGAAGCCCACCCCAAAGGCCTACCAGAAGATAGGGACCGAGATAGCAGAGGTGGTCTCGTCGACGACCAATGAGGTGCGTGAGGGCAACCAATGCCGCAAACGATGGAACGATCTTGTGGGATCCGCAAGAGTAAGTATTACATTGATTTACATGTACTTATGTATTTATATAATTTGATTTGCAACAGTCATGAGTGACTATCAGCAGATGTGAGGTCTTCCACTTTTACCAGGAATGTTTTACTCAAAGCCTTTACGTGTAGGTCTTTAGGTAAAGAATGATAATTATCATAATAATCATGATTACATCTGTCGGTTATGTGTTGTATCAGTGACTGTGACAGTATCTAGCAATGATATCACGCAATTATCTCATGCCATATCGTCCTGTCACCTTTTACAGAAAAAGTTATCGACGATGAGGTCCGTGCAGAGGCGAACGGGTGGGGGGGCCACTAGTCCCCAGCGACATCACTGAGATGGAGGAGCAGGTGCTCACACTCGTGGGGAAGCACCCCCGGACAGCCACGGATGCATCTGCAGACCCTGAAGTGATGCCACGTGAGTAAAGCTTACACAATTGCATCATGTAAAGTCTATAGATGTCACACCCACTCATATCCGAACAATCATATATGATAGATGATTTCTAAAATTGTCATAGAAATAATGCTGGCCTAATGAAAATTATTGCAATGCACAATGTGTTGATGGTCATGAAATGTGATGTCTGTGATGATTTTGATAGCGGTGGTGCTTTTGTCGTGCATATGCTGTGTGTAGAGCTGGACTCACCTTGTCACCCGAGCACCCCCCCTTCTCCTCTAATAACCTCATTTATGTCTTGCAACTCAGCCAGCAGTGTGGCCCCAGGCAGAAGGTGGGGGCGCGGGGCAGGAGTCGGTGGATGATACGACTACATCTGCTACTGAGGAGCTCTGATTCTCGCCCGTCAATCCGCTGGGTCTGTTCTCGACACATGAGAGCGCGGACTTCAAAGAACCTGCATCGCCATGCTCCAGAAGCCATTCCACCCCAAGGCCATCTGGTGGTCCTCCAGTCATTCCCGCCTCCACTCTGGAGGTACCGGTCCCAAGCACCTTGTCACAGGGCACCCCAGGACGGCGCCGAACCCGCAGAGGCCTCGTGGACGCAGCAGGTCTGGTCCACAAGCGCGACATGATAGCGGAGAGATGGTACAGTTGTCCAGGAGGACTGTAGACATTGGTGACCAGCTCATCAAAGCATTGGGGGGACATATACTGACACCTGGCCACCATGACCGAGTACATTCTGCGCATGGCGGAGGCCCTGGATGCGATAGCCAGGAACACTGCTGGCACAGGCTTCCCAGTGGTCCCCGAGCGCGGCACTCCACCTCTAGGTTCCGCACCACCACTGTGAATGACAGAAGAGAGCAAGGACAAAGATCCTGCTTCTGCATCAGAGAATGTTGCCTGATTGGCATCCCTCACTCCTGTACCCGTGCGCCTCTGCCTTCATCCCCCCCAATGAGGCACCACCAGAGGAGCTCCTCGGCCAGGCGCCGTGGAGCGAGGAGGGGAAGGGATAGAGGTGAGGAGAATAAGGGGAGGGGAGAAGGAAAGTGAGGTGTATGTGCGCAGGTAATGGCTGTGTTATATCTCCATCTGGGTGTATGCAGTTTATTGCAATCTATGGGGGCTGGGGACCACGCTCCTGCTTTGCCTTTGTATTCTGTGTTGCTGGACATGTTGAACATGTGATTGATGTCAATGGTGGGGAAAGTGGGGTGTGGGCGGGGGTTGGGTGTTATTGGCTGTGATACTTATGATTTCAGACCAATTTTAGTATTAATTTTTTGTTATTGAACATAACCTTGTAGCGCATTGTCTCAGATAGCTGGACCGTCACACACTGATGATTCCTTACCATGAAAGGGTTAAATACAACTTAACATCAATCGATGTAAACTTTAACTGGCACCAAGGTGATGGGCACCATTGATGTCTGAGCTGCACACACACAGCAGTGTGTCAGCGTTGTCACTCACATCAGCGCTCTTTCAGGCAAATCGTTCAGATATCAGCTCCTCACGTAAGAATGGGATTTAACAAATGCCAGCAGCACCGCTGGCCTTCGTTCCGGTTAGTTCCTCTTTTTGTGGGCAATTTTTTGGGTGAGCGATATTGTGGGCGATATGTGTGCGAGGTGGGGAAATTGACGATGGGCAATCTCATGGCCACTAGTTTGGGTAAATATGCTCTTTACAACAAAAAACAGTGGGCGGGCGTTAATATTGAATCTCAGCGTTAATTCCCTGCGGAAAGTAACGCTGGCTGATATTATGGCCGTTGATTTTGCCCATTCTGCTGATTCCGCCCCCAAAAAGTGGGCGGGTGGTAATATTTTTTCCCGACGTTAAGCACACGGGGAAAGTAACGCTCGGTGATAAGTTTCCTAAAAATGCCCGTCAGTTTCCATTTTGTGCCAAAATGGGCGATATATGGGCGTTATACGTAATTTCAGTGGCAAAATGGGCGTTAAGTGGGCGTTAGGCATGCAAATAAAGTGGAGGTTCTAGCCCCTGGTCTTTTCCTCAGGCGGCTGAAGGCTGAACTGGCACACTGAAGGCAGTGTTGGATTTCGTCATCGATGTCTGCCCTTTCTGATAGTAGGCTCCCAAGGTATTGAAAGTGGTCCAAGGTCCACATTGTCCAAGGTCTCGTCATGGATCTTGATATTCGGGGGGCAGTACTGTGTGGCGAGGGCAGGTTGGTAGAGAACCCTTGTCTTAAGGATGTTTAATGTAAGGCCCAGACTCTCATACGCTTCAGTGAAGGTGTCAACGATGGGTTGGAGTTCCACTCCGAGTGTGCACAAATGCAAGCCTCATCTGCATATTGTAATTCAATGACAGAGGTTGGAACAATTTCTCTATTGTCCTGTAGATTAATTCCACTCCTGCTTGTTAAAGGTGAGATGAAGCATTGCACGAGGAAGATTGAGAAGAACATTGGTGTGATGACACAGCCTTGCTTGACCCAGGTCTGCACCTGTATTCGGACTGTGGTGGATCCGTTGGTAAGAATCACGACTTGCATGTCATCGTGAAGTAGGCGGAGGATGGTGACAAATTTTTGCGGCGAGCCGAATTTAAGAAGGACACTCCTCACTGTTGACAGAGTCGAAGGCCTTTGTGAGGTCAAAGAAAGCCATGTACAGAGGTTGATGCTGCTCCCTAACTTTTTCTTGGATTTGTTATGCGGTGAAGATCATGTCCATTGTCCCCCTTAGTGGACTGAATCTGCATTGCCACTGGGAAGTGACGATTGAGGAAGATTCTTGCAATGATTTTCCCTGCAGCAGACAGCAGGGAAACTCCTCTGTAAATATCGCAGTCGGACTTGTCCCCTTTCTTGAAGATGGGTACGATTACGGCATCTCTGAAATCCCTTGGCATGCCCTCTTCCTTCCAGATAAGGAAGATGAGGTCATGGATTCACGCCAAGAGTATTTCTCCACCATGCTTTAGTACTTCGGCGGGGATTCCATCTGCTCCTGAGGCCTTGTTGTTTTTCAGTTGTCGGATGGCTTTTCAACCTCATGCTGGGCTGGAATTGTGCCGAGGTGGTGGCGGGTAGCATAATGTGGGATAGATTCAAAGACACTTACTTAAAAGACAGAGTCTTGGTTAAGGAGATCTTCGAAGTGCTCCTTCCAGCAGGCATTGACTTCCTCTCTGTCCTTGATGAGCACCCCTCCATTCTCGGCTCTCAGTGGATTAGCACCTTGAGTGCTTGGGCCGTCGGTGGTCTTGACTGCACTAAAAAATCCACACATGTTGTGATTGTCGGCTAGATCTCCTGCGCTTTTACCATCCACCATCTGCTCTTTAGGTCACGAGTTTTTTGTTGGACCTTGACCTTCAGTTGTCTGTAGGTCTGCTTTCACTCGAGTTGTGGTGTTGTTTCCAATTCAAAAATGCCTTGCGTTTATTAGTTCCTGGATCTCTTGGTCATGCTCATCGAACCAGTCTTGATGTTTTCTGATAGAATAACCAAGAATCTCTTCACAGGTGCTAATTATAGTGGACTTGAGGGCAGACCAGGCACTATGGACACTCTGTGGTTCACTGGATGTCGTCAGGTTGGCTGTGAGGCATTGGCTGAAGAGGGCTTTCCTTGCAGTGCCTTTGAGTGCTCCAGCATTGATTTTAACAGGCAGGTGATTGACTCTGCCAGCTTACCACCCATGCGTTGAAGACCAAAATTACCTCTCACTGTCAAGGGCAGCCAATTAGAGCAGGCAGCAGAGGAAGGTCACCTCAAGTGGAACCTGGCACTATTGTGATTCACCACATTCAGGAAATAACAAAGTTAAGCAGGAATAAAATAAAGAATGTGTTTATGACTTTATTACAAACAGCACACAGAAGAAATCTAATGCAGGACTTGTTAATGTGTACCTTATACAACCTCCATGACTCTAAAGAGCTCAGGTTCAGTAATTTCACCACAGTGGGAACAGAAGAGCACGGTGAAGTACTATAGGACACACAATACAAGTTAATTCAGCAAAGCTGGCTACTCACCTGCAGGCTGGTTTGAGTGTCCACCTGGACCCCTGGGTAGTTGAGCAGAAGCCGAACCAAGTTCTCATGTCCAGACTGTGCCGCCAGGTGTAATGGTGTGTACCCTGACTGAAGCAGCAACAATAAAGGCATTAATCCTAGATCAACCAGTGGATATTCCCTTATTTCCACAACACTGACCACTAAATAATTACACCTCCATTTTGCAGTTCTCACTTGAGCGAAGATGACAAAAATTATCTTCATGATAGAAGGCACCATCTTCCTAAAAAGGTGACCTTATTTTTCTGACTAATTAAAAAAACCCTCTGATTCATAACCAGTTATCGCTCGCAATTAAATGGCGATTACACTGTTTCTTCAGGGTCTCAACAGATCTGCCAACAACAACTTGCATTTATATAGCGTCTTTAACGCAGTAAAATGCTTCAAAGCGCTTCACAGGAGTGTTAAAAGACAGAAATTTGACACCGAACCACATAAGAAGAAATTATAGCAGATGACAAAAGCTTGGTCAAAGAGGTAAGTTTTAAGGAGCGTCTTCAAGGAGGAGAAAGAGGTAGAGAGGCGGAGAGGTTTAGGAAGGGAGTTCCAGAGCTTAGGGGTCAGGCAGCTGAAGGCACGGCCACCAATGGTTGAGCAATTATAATCAGGGAAGCACAAAAGGGCAGAATTTGAGGAGCGCAGACATCTCGGGGGGGCGGGGGGTGGGGGGGGGAGTTGTGAGGCTGAAGGAGAGATTACAGAGATAGGGAGGAGCGAGGCCATGGAGGAATTTGTAAGCAAGGATGAGAATTATGAAAATCAAGGCGTTAGTTAGGCCGATCGGGATAACCCCCTGTGGAAATTCACCTCCAATGTATACACGACTTGGCGGGGTTCATGTGTCAAGGAGTAAAGACAACTTCAACCTGCAGCACTGGGTTGTGAAGTGAATGGCTAACGTTCTACATCCCTATTTGGGCTGATCCCTTCTGTGCCTGAAACAAACTTTACAGCTCATAATTGTTGCTCCACTACAGAAGCAAAAGACAAAAAAATATATATTTTCAGTATAAACAGTTCTAATGAAGCAAGAACTACTCAAAATTTGAAATAAAAATAGAAGTTAACATTTACAGAAGTTAATTTACTTCCCTTGGATTGCTCTTTCTCCTCCAATCTACATTTAAAAAAATCCAAACTTGGTATCATCAAACCATTACGTCTTGATTTATCCTCTTTCTGTTCTACCGTTCCCCCCCCACCTCCACCCCACCCATTTCACATTTAGTAATGTCTTGCAGAGCATTGACCCTTCAACTGGTTTCTCAACTTTAAAAAAATATATAAATACTCACAATAAGAAAAATGTCAAATGTTTTGCCTTATAATACATATGCGAAGCACCTTGGGATGTTTTACTACGTTAAAGGCGCTATATAAATACACGTTGTTGAAAGATGAGTCTTACATTTATCAATTGTTTCCGATGGGCATGAGGCCGAATCTCACACTGCTTTCCTCATACAACCAATAGATGCAATATTACACAAACTGATCCTGAGTTAGTGATCTTGCATCATCTAGAGCAATGAAATAACTCATTGCTGAAGACAATGTGGCAGATTTTGCTGCAAAGATAACGCGGGTGAACGACGCACGTCGTTATGAATGAGTAACTTGGTCGGCAACTTGTGGCGAGGAAGAGATACCCGCGAATTGCAAACCGCCACACATTGCGGGCCGATTTGCGGCTCTTCCCCATTAGCTTCGCGAAAACAGCATCTCCGCTTAGCCTCCCCGTGAGTTTCATGAAGTTGCTGCATTTTACACATTAATTGCCCATTAAACTGGCCACAGACTTAAGTCTAGTAATTAATTGCGTAATAATTGTTAATGACTGCCAATCAACCTCTCTTGCCCAGAAAATGAACATTCATAAGTGTGGAATCTCATTTCTTCAAATTGTGAATTATTTTACGAGTTTTAAAAAATGGCAAATTTTAAATCTTTAGATTTTTAAAAACTTTTCCTTTGTCTCTTTTTCTCTCTCTTAATCCAATCTTTCTTTCCCTTGCTTTATTTCTCTTTACTGGATTTGACATTGAATTCACCCACTCTAATTCACCGTCCTTCTCAGTCTTTCTTCTGCTTATTCCTCAAGCCTTAAATCTCATTGGTTAAGGAGATATGCTGTTTGCCCCAAGGTCCCCGATGGTCTGCTTCCCTCGCTGCGCCGTTATTAGCTCGCGCTTCCCAGCAAAAAAATGTAAAACCTAAATGTGCACAAACAAGTCCAACTAACACGGGCATGCTGTGAGATGCCCTGCTCCAGCAAAATCTGGCCCAATAATTAAAGAGTTTATGAGTATAATTTATTCCTTTTTGGGAAAAAATGTATCAGAAAATGACTTTTCTGATCTTGTGAGGAGTATTTCCCCAATGTGATACAATGCTGAGCTCCTCTGCACTGCACTAATATTGCCGTGTCTTAGGAACTCTCTCCACCACACATCATTGTGTTTAACCTTTAACCACCAACTAAAACTGAAAAATTTACATCCAACTTTGGAACCATGTGTACTCATCACTAGTAGCAACAGGGATTTACTACATCAAAGACTGAATTAGCTCATTTCATGTGGGCCTCTTAACATCTGTCAGAGGTTGACCTCCGTATCTTGCAACTGAGCTGGATTTGGCTGAGACGATGTCCTCACACTTCAATACTTTGTTTTAGTGGACAGACTCATTTGTAATGAGAGCCCAAGGCATAGGAGCATAGAAACAGCAGTAGGCCATTCAGCCCCTCGAGCCTGTTCCGCTATTCAGTCAGATCATGGCTGATGTGATTTAACCCCTTCTTGGCTCCATATCTTTTTATACCCTTGGCTAGCAAAAATCAATCGATCTCACATTTAAAATGATTCATGGAGCTAACATCTACTGCTTTTTGTGGGAGAGTTCCACATGTCTACCACCCTTTGTGTGAAGAAATGTTTCCTATCTTCTCTCCTGAATGGCCTGGATCTGATTTTAAGGTTACTTTCTGTTGTACTAGACTCCCTCAGCACTGGAAAAAGTTTCTCTCCATCTACCCTATCAATTCCTTTCAACATCCTAAAAACCAGAACCAAATCACCCCTTAACCTTCTATATTCCAGGGAATGCAAGCTTAGTTTGTGCAAGCTCTTCTCATAATTTAACCCTTGGAGCCCTGGTAACATTCTGGTAACAAGGCAGTTGCTTTTATTTATTGCACCAGTGCCCGATTCGAGAGGTACTGTAATCTTTGATTGAAAACCCTGCATAATGTGGATTCGCTATTGAAAATACACAATTAGGTGTTTGGTGGAGGCCTATCAAAACTACTTTAAAAGCAAAAAAAGACAGATCTTAGTGGCATATTTGGTTGTTCACATCTGCCAACCCGCCACAGAGTTTGGTGTGAGGAGGATGCCAACTCTTGCTACCTCGCTCGCCTGTTCTTTCATTAGTAGTCCCTCGCCAGTGGCCTTCGGTGTCTCACTGCGTATGATTGCTGGCACCTTGGTGAGAATCTCCCTCACAAAGTCCATCTGGCCAAAATGCGCAGCCACGTGAAGGGCTGTGAATCCAGTCTTCAGGGAGGAAAAAGAAGTTTGGTTAGATTAGGCTGCATTTAATTTTCAGGGAGCACGAGTTCGTCGATGTGCGTGTGATCTGAGGTGCTCAACCTGAGAAGATGATCTAGAGTTAAAAAATAACATAACAGCCATCAATGAGGAAACCACTGGCAAATTATTCACAATACTTTCAAGAGATTTGTGGGATATGTAAAAAGATTTGATTTCATTTTTGAAGAGATGGTGGACTTTTACATTCAGAGTAGCACACAAAGGCGGTTTTAGTTGTGGTTTTATAATATATATTCCTTCACACATAGAATAGAATAAAAGTGCGTTCCTATAAGATTACTGATAGCTTGCTGCTTACTGAATGGTAACAGGCTAATTGGAAACAAATAAAACTCAGTGGCCTGTATTCTCCTTTGATGTACAGACTGTTTCAAGATGGTGGATAGAGTTAAATGTGTTCTTAAAGGCTACTGTCTCAGATCTGCCAAATTAAACCTGATGCTCTTCCCAATAAACTGGCAGTTCCCTTTACGGCCCACCAGAATCCCGCTCCACCATATTTAAAAGGGATCAAGGGGCAGTGGCAAACCCCTCTGCCCCATTCCTCTCCATTTCCAGCCCAAACTTACCCTACATAATTGTCGCCACTATATCAATGCTGAGAAGACCTGCAGCAAGGTATCCCTGAGTCGCAAACCACACTGAGGAGGTCATTTTGTTTTGCTGCTACTGAAGGTTGGTGTCCCTTCGCCTGTTATTGCTATCTTTTTAGTATTTGAGGCTTGCGTCATGGCTTTTGCTACTATTTTTACTCAGCTTTGTACTCATGGATTTCTCAATGGGCGTACCTTTAGCTTGATCTTATGAAGAAGAATAAAGACAGGGAAGAGGCTAGCTTGGAGGCTCTTAAAGAGTTAGGCATCACCAAAGACATCTCTTCGCATCATGTAGACTCTCCTTCACCAGGGTCGACAGACCAAGAAGATCTTACTTAGGCATCCCAAAAACACACTCTCTTCCTCATTGCCTGTAAATTACTGTGTCGTATAAATGAACTTCCAAAATACTGGTCATTCCCTGGTAACCTTAAATCCCCATGTTGAATTGCCACAATGCTGAATGAGCATCCTGCAGGCTTGAGCACCTGGAAATTGTGCGCAGGGCATTGGGGAGGGAGGAAGGGAGCATTTAAATGAAACACTTGACTGCTTGAGGCCAGTGCTTCTGATGCCAGTGCTCCACACCCGAAAACTTTGCAAAGGGGCTGGGAAATCCAGTGTTTTGGCTCTCTGCCTTGCTTTTCCAATCAAGTTGGCCTGATTTACAATCAGAAAATCTGAGCCATTTCATGAACCACCGGCTAGGTATCGCTAAGGATGAAAGGGCCTTGAATTGGTTAAACATTTGTCTATGGCCAGTTGATGTGTCACTGATTAACAAGAGCAACAACTGCGAGACTATTAAGGAATAATTAACAGTCAATTATCAGAAAACAATACTGTTGGTATTTAATTGCCTGGTAACGACTGCAGCAATTTGATAAGTTATGCAAGACATTTTTTAAGCTGGTCTCTACCCAAGTTTCAAATGATAACTAAATTGATACTAAGGCGACTGTAAATTAAAACTCAAAGAGAACATGGAACAAAACGTCCGTCAGTGTCTCTAACCTTTGTGCTGGTTATTTTAAAGGATATGGTGCCTTTCAAGGCTTCCAGGACATTAATATGTCCATTTTTAGCAGCTAAATGAATTGCATTCATTCCCTCCTGGAAAATGAAAAGAAAAACAATCAAAATAATCATATTCAGGAAGAATAGTAACTAACAAATATAGCATCTATGAATATGTTCAATCTCATTCTAATTCTAATCTGATCCTGTTTCTCATCTTCCTCAGGTTATTGACGCTAGAATGTAGCACAGGGCTATTTTGATCATGCTCTCATTGGAGTGTGATACTCCTTTAGCCAGGGGTCACCAGCAGAGGTGGGAGGCTCTATTTGGACCAGAGTGACACAGGCCCGAAAGCACAGTTAAAAAAAATTCATTCACAGGATGTGGGCGTCACTGGCAAGGCCCTAATTGCCCTCGAGAAGGTGGTGGTGAGCCGACATTTCAGGGAAAGTTAAGGGTCAAGCATATTGTTGTGGGTCTGGAGTCACATATAGGCCAGACCAGGAAAGGAGGGTAGATTTTCTTCCCCAAAGGACATTAGTGAACCAGATGGGTTTTTATGACAATCCAGTAGTTTCATGGTCACCATTACAGATACAAGTTGGTTTCTCAGTCTGAAAAGAAGGGAGCATGGATTGCGGACAAATATTACATAGGGCTTTGCTGATTTCATTGATACCATTAGGTCTGCATTGGCACAGACAAGTGGCCATGTGGAGACAGTGGCCTGTACCAGTGGCATGTCATGGACTAGGCACACGTCATGGTGCCGTCTCTCATAAGAACATAAGAAATAGGAGCAGGAGTAGGCCACCTGGTCCCTCGCGCCTGCTCCGCCATTTAATAAGATCATGGCTGATCTGATCATGGACTCAGCTCCACTTCCCTGCCCGCTCCCCATAACCCTTTATTCCCTTATCGCTCAAAAATCTGTCTATCTCCGCCTTAAATATATTCAATGACCCAGCCTCCACAGCTCTCTGGGGCAGAGAATTCCATAGATTTACAACCCTCTGAGAGAAGAAATTCCTCCTCATCTCAGTTTTAAATGGGCGGCCCCTTATTCTGAGACTATGGCTCTGATATTGGTGGCTTTACCGCCCACTGCTGCCTGCTGCTGCTGACTGCCGCCTAGTTTTGCTGCCGTTTTCTTCTCGTTCCCAGTTTCCACTTGGGCTGGAGCGGGCGGAAGGAGAGTACCACCGGGATCTGCCCGCTGACATCCTCTGGCGGCTAAGTTGCGTAAATGGCCTCCCACCCACCGAGATGCCAGATTGGTGCAGCAGGAGTCAGCGGGAGTCGGCACCAGCAGGGGGGAGGACTGCTGTGTGGAGGCTGTTCTAACTCTGACGGTAGGTATGAAGACATGAAAGAAAAGGTTAGTGAACATCTTTTTAAAAAAATGTTTACAGCGACTTACCTGGATGGGGTTCCCTGAAGGTGTTCCGATGTTTTTTTTTTGGTAATGTTTTTTTACTTTTCAGAGTTCCCCCCTCCCTGGGCCCAACTGCATCCTCGGTGGCACTTGGGTGGCAAGCTCATTTGCCGCCGAGATTGTGAGCTCCCGTCCGCTGCCGCCCAGATTGACGGCGTAAACCGTTATTTTGCCGCCGGGTGGTACCATTTTAGAGGAATCTCTCGGCGGCCATCGGCGAAATGGGCGAGCCTTGCACTGAAGAAAACTGGGGCCTATGCACCCTAGTTTTAGTTTTCGCTATGAGTGGAAATATCCTCGCTGCATCCACCTTGTCGAGCCCCCTCATTATCTTATTTATTTCGATAAGATCACTTCTCATTCTTCTGAACGCCAATGCATATAGGCCCAACCTACTCAACCTCTCAGGATGGCATTGCATGTGGGCACTCCAGCCTGTCCCCTCCAATGCCTGCGCATGGTTGAAAGGTTGCAGATCCAAGCTACCCATGCAAGAGGTTCATCTCAGGACTTGGCTGCTGTAAGACGGGAGGCCAGCTCAGTAACAAGAGGCTCCTATTAGAACATTGCAGCCAGCATCTCATATACTCCAGATACTCAGATAGCACAACACTAGGTTTGAATTTGTACAGCAAATAGTTACACCAAAGAGTGGTGGTAAGAAACACAAGGCACACACACAGTTTGGATTTTTATTCGAGGTGTGGTCGCAATAAAGTTATGTCGGCAGCAAAGGTTTGGAAGATGCATTGTTGGCAAGGTTTGTAATACATTTTCATTGATTGGTATGAATGGGCACTGTATGAGTTCACATATTGAAGGGTCTGTTAGTGGTGGAAAGGGGAAATATTTAGACGACACATAAAAAAAACATTTAAAAAGAACTGTGGGCTTCCAGTTGTAGCTCAGTAGAAGCACGTTAAATAGAATTGCATAGAAATTACAGCACAGAAACAGGCCATTCGGCCCAAGTGGTCTATGCCGGTGTTTATGCTCCACACAAGCCTCCTCCCACCCTACTTATTCTAACCTGAACAACACATCCTTCTATTCCTTTCTCCCTCATGTACTCTTCCCCTTAAATGCACCTATGCTTTTCACCTTAACTATTCCATCTGGTAGCAAGTTCCACATTCTACCCAATCTCTGGGTAAAGAAGTTTCTCCTGAATACCTTATTGGATTTATTAGTGACCATCTTCTATTTATGACCGCTAGTTTTGAACTCTCCCACAAGTGCAAACATCTTCTTTACATCTACTCCATCAAATCCCTTCATAATTTTAAAGACCTTTTTTAGGTTAATACACACCGCGTTCTCATCGGTGCCATCAGCACCAGCCTCCAACAACACCTTAACGACCTCTGCGTGACCTCCAGCAGCCGCTAGATGGAGTGGAGTGGAGTCTTTGGTCTGAAAAATACAAAATCACAATCTTCACAAATGTGCTGTGCACAGAAGGCTTCGACAGATCTTTCCCTGCACCATTTAGAACATTCTTTTTGCAAATGAAGTCATTTTTTTTCTAAGTTTGTGAGGTGAGAAATATTTTTGTTGGGAAAGGAATATTTGTCACTTTTTTTAGCCAGTATCAGAAGCAAGTACTTTCAACTCAGACAAAGCATAAAGGAGAGTAGGGATGAGGGACGATGCTGATGTTGTTAAGTAAAATGCAGGGGTGAAAAAGGGCAACACCATCTTACAGGTTACACAGCATCCTTCACATGAAAGGTCCTAAGGAATTTTCAAAATGAAAGAGATGGCAAGAGCAGGAAGTTGGAGGAAATTTAGGGGAGGTGACCGAAAGCGGTCAAGAAATCTTATGTCATCAATTTTGACTCGTTGGCCTGAGTGGGAAGAGGCTTAACCACCTTCCAGGCCAACCTAGTCGGCAAGCAGAGGCCCAGGAAGGCAAGTTTTCTAAATGTAAAAAAATGTCCTTGTGGGGCCAGGAGGAGCAGGAGTGCACCTGTGGGTCACTGACCTGCGCTACGTGCATAGCAGCCCCAAGCACTCTAAGATAGTGCAGGGCTGAGGAATCGTGGGATCAAATGAAATCAGGAGGCACCAGACTGGGGAGAGAAATAAATTTTGCCCTACCCGACCACCATTGCCTTTAATTAGCGCTCCCCATGTGGCCGGCCCAGGTGATAACGCCTCCTGCAGCTGCCGTTGTTGACGCCCGGCGACGCTGCAGGGGGTGGGAGCGAATATCACATCCGGGGCGGTAATGGGTCGCTGCACACCGGATGATGTCACGATATGCGGGACACAAGAGAGCGAGGCGGAAAGTGTTAGTGCCAGCACAAACCCGCTAGGGAAGTTCGCAGGCATCGGTGGATTCACCGTTCACTCCGTTACCGCTCCCGCAGGAGCTAACGGGAGGGTGCAAACCATGCCAAATATGTTGTGTGATTGAGCATGAAAAATAAGAAATAATATAACTTAATGTTAAAACAAAGCATATGAATGAGAAAATAGAAGATATGTGAAATAAAGTATGTTTTACAGAACCTACTGGCACTGCGAGTGCTGAAAGAGTTAATTCAATCTAAATTATCACTGATGTGCATATCCCAGTCTGTAAAATGTGAGACACAGGTAAAATACTCAGGCCTTCAGTGTAGCCAACATTCATGGTTTTGTTAGCACTTCACTGATTTTGTACTGTATCAGTGCATTGTGATTGCATCAGCCTGCAGGAGGAGCATTATTAATATATCTAGTGGGGACATGGGCGGCGGATATAAATAACGGCGGTATCGCGTTTATCACTTGCCGTTTGCCACACCAGATATTTAGTTCCATTCACTTGAACTGAGCTAAATAGCAGACATGTTGTGTAATGGTTGCCAAATTCGATAATGCCTGTCTTGCATCCCCAGTCATGTCCTATTTCACCCCCTTAGGTTTCTTGGCATGACTGTGTGTGATTCTCAGAAACAGAAGGCAGGAATCACACACACTTAAACAATTGTTAAAAAAAAAATCAATAAATAATGAGATCCCGAGCATTGGCAACTGTGGCACTGTCCCTGCACTCTGCAAAAGGAACAAGAAGATGCTTAACCAGTAACACAATATTTAGACTGTACCAGAGAGAGAGAGAAAAAAAGACAGAGAAAGAGAGAAAGAAAGAGAAAGAAAGAAAGAGAGAAAGAAAGAAAGAAAGAAAGAAAGAAAGAAAGAAAGAGAAAGAAAGAAAGAAAGAAAGAAAGAAAGAAAGAAAGAAAGAAAGAAAGAAAGAAAGAAAGACCTGCAGTTATATAGCACCTTTCACAATCACCGGACGCCCCAAAGTGCGCCAAAGAAGTACTTGTGGAGTGTAGTCACTGTTGTAATGTGGAAAACATGGCAGCCAATTTGCACACAGCAAGCTGCCACAAATAGTAATGTGATAAAGATCAGATAATCTGTTTTTGTTATGTTGATCGAAGGATAAATATTAGCCAGGACACCTGGGATGCTCTTCTTCGAAATAATGCTAAGGGATCTTTTACGTCCACCTGAGAGCAGACGGGGCCTCGGTTTAACGTCTCATCTGAAAGATGCCACCTCCAACAGTGCAGCACTCTCTCAGCACTGGAGTGTCAGCCTAGATTTTTGTGCTCAATTGTTTGGAGTGGGACTTGAACCCACAACCTTCTGACTCAGAGGTGAGAGTGCTACCCACTGAGCCTAGACTGGCACTGTAAGGTGAAAAGTGATTTACAAGTGTTTAAATATCCAATATACTGATTAGTTATTTTTTCATCTTGTACATTCGGTAGTTTGTATTTATTCTCCCCACAGTTTGGTGTTCTCAGGCCTCACCTTGTTCCGTGCTGTGGTGACTCCAGCTTTATTGAATTTTAGCAGCTCCTTTATCACAGCCACGCTGCCCTTTGATGCGGCGATGTGCGCACAGGTAGACCCCTCCATGTTTGCCGAAGTCACCAGTTCCGGCTTCTGTTTGAGGAAGAGCTTCACGACCTCAGAGTGATCATTTTCCGCAGCCAGGTGGAGTGGCGTTTGTCCGTGCTGTCAATGGCAAGAAACAGCAAGGGAGGATGATTAGAAAACATCGTCATGACTGATGAGTTCGGAGCCCCTTCTGTCTGGAGGCTGGAAGAGTCGCTTGGAAAAATGAGTTTTGGGGTAGTGTCAACCGAGTTCCACTGCACACAAAAACTGCCATTAGTTTGGCATTGATTGGCACCAAATAGGCAATAACACTCCAAGAGGCAATAGGATGGCTAGTGGAGAAATAGAAAAATGTCACACAGTGTTTTACCCATAGTGTGATTAGAATGTGGATCTTGCTACGACATGGCATTGTTGAGGTGAATAGCAGAGATGCATTCAAGGGGAAGCTAGATAAGTACCCGAGGGAGAAAGGCATAGAAGGATATGTTGATAGAGTTAGATGAAGTAGTGCCGGATGAGGCTTGTGTGTGGAGCATAAACACTGGGCCGAATGACCTGCTTCTGTGCTGTCAATTCTGTGGGAAAAAAAACGTGCAGTAGCAGAGTAGCTGATGCTAATCAGAGCTGTGGCTTGTTATGTATACAACAAAGGTTCAAACTGAGTACTGTTTAACTAAGCAAGGTACAACCTTGCTTCTGCTTTATTTAGGCCCAAAGTGCCTGACTCTCAAAATGGCTGGCCTTTTATACACCATGTGCATGCTGCTCAGTGGCCTCCAACAATGACGTCATCTGGTGGCTACAAACAGAATGTACATGCATGACATGGCTGAGGTGCACTTTTCGTGCAGAATCGAGGGAACTTTACTCTGCATCCGTGCTATGCCTGACCTAGTTGTGCCTCATACTGAAGTGTTCCATTATACAGCACTGTCATTGGTGACCTTAAATGAGCAAATAAATATGGAAAAAAATCATAGGGGGTGGAAATTCCACTTGGAGGCTTCCTTCGGACAAACGCCTCCGACCTGAAATTTTTTAGCGAAAGTACCTGGTGGTCCCGGAGACGCCTTCGATTGCGGTCGGAGGCCGTCATACGATACGTAACGTACGGGGAGATGACTTCCCCGTATGCACGAAAAAGCTGAAGTCACGTGGGCCTGGAACACCAATCACTCTGCAGTATTCTCATTGATTATAATAGCAACTCCGTTTTTATGAGTTCCCATTATTATCAATGAGAATAAACCCCTAAAGCAAGAAATACAACATAATAAATAAAAGAAACACCTCACATATTTAAAATTAATTGAAATTAAAGTTAATTAGATGTTTTAGAAAAAATATGTATTTTTTGGAATTTTTTTTAATGTGTTTTAATAGGGTTTAAAATAAACATCTTAATGGACAGGGTTTTTACTATAACAATGTATATTTAAATTTACCAGGCGTAAGAGTTTGAAGGACATTCGCTGGGCATGAGTTGGGCAAATAGCCGAATCTCTCCCGCGCGGATGTCCTTCTCCCGGGGATATGGAGGATCGGAAAAGCAGGTTTTCGGCGCATGCGCATCACACCCCGAAAACCGGCTTTTGCAAGGCCTCACCGGGAGAAGGACATCGTACTGACCCAGCGAGGCCGGAATTTTAGGCCCATAATGTTGCTCCTATCGAATCAGGAGGACCTGTACCAGCTCTGAGATTTCATTTTGGAAAGAGGCAAAGAAGTTCTTAAAATGCACAAGAATGGTTTCTTTTTCTGGCAACATTCCTAACGTTCCCAGGATCGATTTATTAAAATTTATAAATTTAATGTGATTTGCAAAAGAACCAGAGACGACATGAGGAAAAATCTTTTTTACACAATGATGGTTAGGATTTTGAATGCACTGCCTGATAGGATGGCTGAAACAGATTCAATGGTAGCCTTCAAAAGGGAATTGGATAAATACTTGAAGGAGATCAAGTTGCATGGACATGGGGAAAAAGCGGGGGAGTGGGACTAGCTGGACTGCTCTACGAAAGAGCCAGCGCAGACTTGATGGGCCGAATGGTGGCAATAATACTGGCCCCATGAGACAGCACCTTCAAAACAGAGAAACGAGGATAAACATGGTATAGTTACTTGTGCCTGGAGATTCCTTTTAAGCAGGCCTGCTCCTGTCTCTATACTATGGGGGAAAGAGTCTGAGACATTCTGAACACAGAAGGAAGTACCTTACAGTACTGCCATAAACTTACATAAGAACATAAAAAATAGGAGCAGGAGTAGGCCATACGGCCCCTCGAGCCTGCTCCGCCATTTAATATGACCAAGGCTGATCCGATCATGGACTCAGGTCCACTTCCCTGCCCACTTCCCATAACCCCTTATCGTTTAAGAAACTGTCTATTTCTGTCTTAAATGTAGTCAATGTCCCAGTTTCCACAGCTCTCTGGGGCAGCAAATTCCACAGATTCACAACCCTCTGAGAGAAGAAATTTCTCCTCATCTCAGTTTTATTCTAAGATTATGCCTTCTAGTTCTAGTCTCCCCTATCAGTAGAAACATCCATTCTGCATCCACCTTGTCAAGACCGCTCATAATCTCATACGTTTCGATAATATCACCTCTCATTCTTCTGAATTCCAATGAGTAGAGGCCATACTACAGGACAGAGGAGTCGGTTCCATTTAGATTTCACTTTAACTTAAAAATGTAAGTACTTTTTTTTTCATAAAAATGTAAGTACTTTTTTTTTCAGTTTCCTACCACATATTGATCAGAGATTTAAAAATAGGTGATTGTCATTCTTCTGGCACTGATTTCTGAAATGTCACATGGTTTGGGGTCATTTAGGGTCAAACTACCAAAATGAAGGTATGTTGTTTTGCAAAGAAGAGGTAAGTCAGAGTTCAATGTGGAGAAGTGTGAGGTCATCGACTTTGGATCCGAGAAAGACAAATCAGAATATTTATTTACTGGTTGGTGACTAGGAGCTGTGGAGGACCAAAGGGAATCATTAAAAGCTAGTGTACAGGTAAAAAAAAATCAAAAATGCTAATGGAATGTTGCCTTTATCTCTGGCAGGATTGGAATTCAAAAGCGAGAAAGTAATATTAGAGATTGCATTCAGTTTTGGGCACCGCACTTTAGGAAAGATATACTGGCCTTGGAGGGGATACAGGGCCGATTCACCAGAATGATACCGGAGTTTAAAAGGCTAAATTATGAAGAAAGGTTGAATAAACTTAGCTTGTATTTCTTTGAGTTTAGAAATTTGAGGAGTGATCGAATTGAGATCTTTAAGATGATAAAGGGATTCATTAGTGTAGATACAGACGGCAGCAATTTCCTATGGCTCACCTCCCGGTTTCTGGGCGGTATTGGCCATTGTGGGTGGTAATGAGATGAGCGGTAATCTCCTACCTTAGGGACGCCGGCGGTTTCGAAGTCCCGCTGAGCAGCGGACCGCCGGTGTGCACCGTCCACAGATCACCCTGCCGTGATTTTTGGCTGAGCGGGGACCCGTAGGTAAGTAGATAAAAAAACATTTTTTTTTCAATGCCCACGAGGATCAGCGGAGCTGGGCAATAGGTAAGTAGGTCTGCAAGAAAAAGGTTAGTAAAATCTGTTGGGGTGATTTAATTTTAATAAGTGTGTTGGGCATTTTTTTTGATTTTTTAGTTAAGTTTTTAAAAAAATTATTTTTATTCTTTTTCTCGTGTTAGTCCCAACCCGCAGCCGCGGGGTAAATTTTTTATAGATTTTTTAATTTATCGCCCATTTTCTTTAGGCACTGCCCAATCTAGCCTAAATTGCACTTTTTCGCCCAGATTTGGGGTGCAAGGCCCATATATTTCACTGAGCAGATTTTAAAAAAAATTTTCGGGAAGTTTTTGCCGGCAATAATCTTCCCTGCCTTAGCGGGCCTTTGGGTGGCGATCGGGCGCTGGCAGGCTTTGGGGAAATTCTCGCCCTCTTAGAGAAACTTGCACAGTGATTGAACTCTCTCCTTTAAGTCGCTCCATAAAATCTACCTCTTTGAGGCTTTTGGTCAGCTGTCCTAATATCTCGTTATGTGGCTCAATGACAAATTTTGTTTGATAACACCCCTGTGAAGTGCCTTGGGCCATTTTACTATGTTAAAGACATAAATAAATGAATGTTGTTGTAGTTGTGGAGTTGAATTTAGGAGCAACTTGTTCCCTTGATTTACTCTGCTCCCTGCAGGGAGGTCCTTGTGACCCTGGCCTCTGTTTTGTCAGGCAATACAAAGCCACTGGATGAAACGCCATTCAGTTCACTTACAATATCAGTGGCATTCACATCCGCCTTCATCTTGAGTAAACTATTGCAGACATCGAGCTGCCCGTTGCCCGCTGCCAGGTGTAGAGGAGTCCGCTTCGACTAAATGCATTTAAAAAAAAATTACATTAATAATTGTAAAACTGTAACTTAAATCTGAGAATATCAAAGCAGGTGAACTGGCTCACTTTCATATTTAAAGAAAGAAGAAAGAAATATTTATTGAGACGACCACCGGACGTCTCAAAGCGCTTTACAGCCAATTAAGTATTTTTGGAGTGTGGTCACTGTTGTAATGTAGGAAACGCAGCAGACAATTTGCACACAAGCAAGCTCCCACCAATAGCAATGTGATGCAGGTACACCGTTGAGAATCTGGAAGCCTCGAGACCAAGGCCGCTCCGGATTCTGTGTATTTCCGAACTTTGGAAAGTCTTTCCAACGTCTCGAATCCGGAAACGCCTGGGCCAAGGTAGGTAGGGGAGGGGAGGGGAGGGGAGAGGTCGGCCCCAGGCGGTGGGGGCGAGTCGGCCCGAGATGGGTAAGAAGTCGCCGGGGGCAAGGTCATGGCGGCCCGAGGCGGGGGTTCGGTTTCCGGAACATTACAGATTCCGGAACTCCGGATTTTCGACGCTGCACCTGTAATGACCAGATAATCTGTTTTTTTGTTATGTTGCTTGAGGGATATATATTGGCCAGGACACCAGTGATCACTCCCCTGCTCTTCTTTGAAATACTGCCATAGGATCTTCTACATCCACTTGAGAGAGCAGTCGGTGCCTTGGTTTAATGTCTCATTTGAAAGATGGCACCTCCGACAGTGCAGCACTCCCTCAGTACTTCACTGGAGTGTCAGTCTAGATTTTTGCGCTCAAGTCTCTGGAGTGGGTCCTGAACCCGCAACCTTCTGACTCAGAGGTGAGGGTGCTACTCACTGAGCCATAGCTGACACTGTAATAACTAAGTGTTTCAATCCTGTGTTGATTTTGACCTTTCCCATCGAGAAGGGAGGGGCACTTGGCCGACTCCATCGATGATGTCCCTCAATTGGTTGGGAGAGACCAGCTCTTTGATTTTTGCTGCCTACCTGTGGGGAAGCACCTGTGGGAGTCCGGGGACGTCGGAGCGGCCTATAAGGGCCCAGCGTTCATCGAGGAGGCGGGAGTGCGAGCAGTGGGAGTCTGGGGACATCAGAGCGGCCTATAAAGGCCCAGCATTCGTTGAGGAGGTGGGAGTGCGAGCAGCGGGAGTCTGGGGACGTCAGAGCGGCCTATAAAGGCCCAGCGTTCGTTGAGGAGGTGGGAGTGCGAACAGCGGGAGTCTGGGGACGTCGGAGCGGCCTATAAAGGCCCAGCGTTCGTCGAGGAGGCCAGCCGGTGCAGCAGGGAGGGAAGGCAAAAAAGTAGAAAGAAATTGAAAGGTGACATCACAGCCAAGGGGGTAAATGATTGGCTGGTGATTGGTGAGTAGTTTTTCTTTTTCTTTTTCTTTATCAGTAAGTAACCTTAAGCATTGTTGTTGCCAAACTAAGTTAGTCTAGGGGTTAAGGCATGGCAGGAGAGCTTGGACACATGTTATGCTCCTCCTGTAATATGTGGGAAGTCAGGGACGCTTCGAGTGTCCCTGACGACTACAGGTGCGGGAAGTGCATCCGCCTGCAGCTCCTGACAGACCGCATTGTGGCACTGGAGCTGCGGGTGGATTTACTCAGGAGCATCCGCGATGCTGAGGATGACGTGAATAGCACATTTAGTGAGTTTGGTCTTATCGCAGGTGAAGGGTATACAGCCAGAGAGGGAATGGATGACCAACGGGAAGAGCAGTGGAAGGAAGGTAGTGCAGGGGTCCCCTGCGGTCAGCCCCCTGCAAAACAGATACACCGCTTTCGGTACTGTTGAGGGGGGTGACTCATCAGGGGAGGGCAGCAGCAGCAGCCAAGTTCATGGTACCGTGGGTGGCTCTGCTGCACAGGAGGGCAGGAGAAAGAGTGGGAGAGCTATAGTGATAGGGGATTCTATTGTAAAGGGAATAAATAGGCGTTTCTGTGGCCGCAACCGAGACTCCAGGATGGTATGTTGCCTCCCTAGTGCAAGGGTCAAGGATGTCTTGGAGTAGGTGCAGGACATTTTGAAGAGGGAGGGTGAACAGCCAGTTGTCTTGGTGCATATAGGTACCAACGATATCGGTAAAAAACGGGATGAGGTCCTAAAGACAAATCTAGGGAGCTAGGAGCTAAATTAAAAAGTAGGGCCTCAAAAGTAGTAATCTCAGGATTGCTACCAGTGCCACGTGCTAGTCAGAGTAGGAATCGCAGAATAGCTCAGATGAATATGTGGCTTGAGGAGTGGTGCAGAAAGGAGGGATTCAAATTCCTGGGACATTGGAACCGGTTCTGGGGCAGGTGGGACCAGTACAAACCGGACGGTCTGCACCTGGGCAGGACCGGAACCAATGTCCTAGGTGGAGTGTTTGCTAGTGCTGTTGGGGAGGGTTTAAATTAATATGGCAGGGGGATGGGAACCTATGTGGGGAGACAGAGGGAAGTAGAATGGGGGAAGAAGCAAAAGGTAGAAAGAAGAAAAGTAAAAGTGGAGGGCAGAGAAACCCAAGGCAAAAAGCAAAAAGGGCCACATTACAGCAAAATCCTAAAGGTGCTAAGGGTGTTAAAAAGACAAGCCTGAAGGCACTGTGCCTCAATGTGAGGAGTATTCGGAATAAGGTGGACGAATTAACTGCGCAGATAGCAGTTAACAGATATGATGTAATTGGCATAACAGAGACATGGCTCCAGGGTGACCAAGGCTGGGAACTCAACATTCATGGGTATTCAACATTTAGGAAGGATAGACAGAAAGGAAAAGGAGGTGGGGTGGCATTGCTGGTTAAAGAGGAAATTAATGCAATAGTAAGGAAGGACATTAGCTTGGATGATGTGGAATCTGTATGGGTGGAGCTACGGAATACCAAAGGGCAGAAAATGCTAGTGGGGGTCGTGTACAGACCACCAAACAGTAGTAATGAGGATGGGGACAGCATCAAACAAGAAATTAGGGATGCGTACAATAAAGGTACAGCAGTTATCATGGGTGACTTTAATCTACATATTGATTGGGCTAACCAAACTGGTAGCAATGCGGTGGAGGAAGATTTCCTGCAGTGTATTAGGGATGGTTTTCTAGACCAATATGTCGAGGAATCAGCTAGAGGGCTGGCCATCCTAGACTGGGTGATGTGTAATGAGAAAGGACTAATCAGCAATCTTGTTGTGCGAGGCCCCTTGGGGAAGAGTGACCATAATATGCTAGAATTCTTTATTCAGATGGAGAGTGACACAGTTAATTTAGAGACTAGTGTCCTGAACTTGGGGAAAGGTAACTTCGATGGTATGAGACGTGAATTGGCTAGAATAGACTGGCGAGTGATACTTAAAGGGTTGACGGTGGATAGGCAATGGCAAACATTTAAAGATCACATGGATGAACTTCAACAATTGTACATCCCTGTCTGGAGTAAAAATAAAATGGGGAAGGTGGCTCAACCGTGGCTAACAAGGGAAATGAAGGATAGTGCTAAATCCAAGGAAGAGGCATATAAATTGGCCAGAAAAAGCAGCAAACCTGAGGACTGGGAGAATTTTGTAATGCAGCAGAGGAGTACAAAGGGTTTAATTAGGAGGGGGAAAATAGAGTATGAGAGGAAGCTTGCTGGAAACATAAAAACTGACTGCAAAAGCTTCTATAGATATGTGAAGAGAAAAAGATTAGTGAAAACAAACGTAGGTCTCTTGCAGTCAGATTCAGGTGAATTTATAATGGGGAGAAAGGAATGGCGGACCAGTTAAACAAATACTTAGATTCTGTTTTCACAAAGAAAGACACAAATAACCTTCCAGAAAAACTAGGGGACCGAGGGTGTAGTGAGAAGGAGGAACTGAAAGATATCCTTATAAAGCGGGAAATTGTGTTCGGGAAATTGATGGGATTGAAGGTCGATAAATCCCCGGGGCCTGATAGTCTGCATCCCAGAGTACTTAAGGAAGTGGCCATAGAAATAGTGAATGCATTGGTGATCATTTTCCAACAATCTATCGATTCTGGATCAGTTCCTATGGACTGGAGGGTAGCTATTGTAACACCACTGTTTAAAAAAGGAGAGAGAAAACGGGTAATTATAGACTGGTAAGCCTGACATCAGTAGTGGGGAAAATGTTGGAATCAATTATTAAAGATGAAATTGCAGCGCATTTGGAAAGCAGTGACAGGATCGGTCCAAGTCAGCATGGATTTATGAAAGGGAAATCATGCTTGACAAATCTTCTGGAATTTTTTGAGGATGTAACTAGTAGAGTGGACAAGGGAGAACCAGTGGATGTGGTGTATTTGGACTTTCAAAAGCCTTTTGACAAGGTCCCACACAAGAGATTGGTGTGCAAAATCAAAGCACATGGTAGTGGGGGTAATTTACTGACGTGGATAAAGAACAGGTTGGCAGACAGGAAGCAGAGAGTCAGTGACTAGCGGAGTGCCGCAGTGCTGGGACCCCAGCTCTTTACAATATACATTAATGATTTAGATGAAGGAATTGAGTGTAATATTTCCAAATTTGCAGATGACACTAAACTGGGTGGCAGTGTGAGCTGTGAGGAGGACGCTAAAAGGCTGCAGGGTGACTTGGATAGGTTAGGTGAGTGGGCAAATGCATGGCAGTTGCAATATAATGTGGATAAATGTGAGGTTATCCACTTTTGGGGGCAAAAACACGAAGGCAGAACATTAGCTGAATGGCGGCAGATTAGGAAAAGGGGAGGTGCAACGAGACCTGGGTGTCATGGTTCATCAGTCATTGAAAGTTGGCATGCAGGTACAGCAGGCGGTGAAGAAGGCAAATGGTATGTTGGCCTTCATAGCTAGGGGATTTGAGTATAGGAGCAGGGAGGTCTTACTGCAGTTGTACAGGGCCTTAGTGAGGCCCCACCTGGAATATTGTCGGTTTTGGTCTCCTAATCTGAGGAAGGACGTTCTTGCTATTGAGGGATTACAGTGAAGGTTCACCAGACTGATTCCCGCGATGGCGGGACTGAGATATGAGGAGAGACTGGATCAACTAGGCCTTTATACACTGGAGTTTAGAAGGATGAAAGGGGATCTCATAGAAACTTATAAAATTCTGACGGGACTGGACAGGTTAGATGCGGGAAAAATGTTCCCAATGATGGGGAAGTCCAGAACCAGGGGATACAGTCTTAGGATAAGGGGTAAGCCATTTAGGACTGAGATGAGGAGAAACTTCTTCACTCAGAGAGTTGTTAACCTTTGGAATTCCCTACCACAGAGAATTGTTGATGCCAGTTAATTGGATATATTCAAGAGGGAGTTAGATATGGCCCTTACGGCTAAAGGGATCAAGGGGTATGGAGAGAAAGCAGGAAAGGGGTACTGAGGGAATGATCAGCCATTATCTTATTGAATGGTGGTGCAGGCTCGATGGGCCGAATGGCCTACTCCTGCACCTATTTTCTATGTTTCTCTGTTTTTATCTGGCTTTTTGCCACCTACCGCTAACTGCACGAGATACATAATGAATATGTAGGGCCCATGTTTCGGCCTCAGTTGCTCCTGATTTTTTGGAGCAACTGGTGTAGAACGGAGTATCTTAGAAATTCAAATTCTCGGCATTTAGTTTGCTCCAGTTCTAGTCAGTTAGAACAGTTTCACTTTGGAACAGAATTTTATTTTCAAAAGGGGGCGTGTCCGGCCACTTACGCCTGTTTTCAAAGTTTCGGCAGTGAAAACTTACTCCAAACTGACTTAGAATGGAGTAAGTGAAGATTTTTGTACGCTCGAAAAAACCTTGTCTACACTTTAGAAAATCAGGCGCAGGTTACAAATTAGGCGTAGGGAATGAGGTGGGGGGGGGGGATGGGGGGGAAGGGAAGTCATTAAATTCTACAATCAATCCTTAGTTATACTTATACAAATATTATACAAATAAATCCAACCTGAATAGAAATTTATAATCAAAGAAAAGATTAAATAAGCCATGTTCCTACCTGTGTGAAAGTGCTTCAGGCAGGCCTTTCATGTTGGAGACAGGCAGGGGTGTGGCGTCAGTGTCTCGACGGCAGCCCCAACAGCGGCAGCAAGCAGCCTTCGAGCTGAGCTGCTGTACTGCAGGCAGGCCTTCATTCTCTTAGTGGCTGGCCGGCAGCTGAAGGATCAACACCGGAGGCACGCAGCTTTTCAAGGGGGTTGAGGCCATTTGGCCATGGGATAGGAGCGGCGTCAGTGGCTGGCAGGCAGCCGAAGGATCAACACCAGACGCACGCAGCTTTTCAAGGGAGCTGAGGCCATTCGGCCATGGGATAGGAGCGGCGTCAGTGGCTGGCCGGCAGCCGAAGGATCAACACCGGAGGCACGCAGCTTTTCAAGGGGGCTGAGGCCATTCGGCCATGGGATAGGAGCGGCGTCAGTGGCTCGACGGCAGCCGAGTCCTTTTAAAAATGGCCGAGTGCCAATGTTTGTTTGACACTGCGCGTGCGCGCACGCTCCAACGCGCACGCGCAGGGTTGCCGGCACCACGTTGGCTCATTTAAATTGGACCCGCCCCCCACTACTTACGGAATCAGCGCGAGTGTTTGGCTCCGCCCCCTGCTGTGAAGAGCGCGCCGCGCCAAGCTGAGATCGAGCTCCGAGGAGCCGGAGAATATCGAAGTTTTTTTCTAGCGCACTTTTAGGCGCGAAGAACAGGCGTCCAGCTCGGAGGTGCGCCGTTTTCGGCGCGGGCTGAAACTTGGGGCCGTAGTGTGGAAGTTACTAGAATATAAGAGTAGGTGAGTTCTCCTCGGTGTCCTGGCCAATATTTGTCCCTCAACCAACATCGCTGAAAAACACATTATCGGGCTAATTTATCTTAATGCTGTTTGTGGGATCTCGCTGTGCAAAATTGTCTGTCCTTTCCTACATTACAACAGTGACTACACTTCAAAAGTACTTAATTGGTTGTAAAGCAATTTGTGGCATCCTGAGGTCATGAAAGGCGTCATATAAATTTCTTCCAATAACTGTGCTCTGTTGCTCTATGGCACAAGGGGCTGGATTTTTACCGGCATTGCAACCAGGTTTTTTGCCACGATTTGACCCCCCGCGACGAAAACCCGATCAGCGGGATCCTCGGGCACCTCTTTGTGGCAGCGCTTCCACGTACCACCGGGGAGAGATGTGCCAATGTGCAGTGACGCAGACTGTGTTTGCGTCGCACTTTCGACAGTCTCCCGACCCCTACACCACGTCCAGAATACCGACAGGGTCAAACCTGTCAGTGCAGCCCTGCCAGAAACGGTAAGTATGAAGACCTGCAAAAAGGCAAGTTTAGTTTTTAATTTTTAAATTATTTTTCAGTGATTTAGTAGGTTAGGATTTTTTGAATGTTTTTTGTAATTTTTTTTGTTTGTTTTTCCCCCCTTCCAATGCCTCTCTCACAACACTACCGGCCCTGGACTAAAGTTGCCAAAACTCGCAGTTTGCGCCGTGAATCCTCATGCAATGCCGACTTTACCGATGCAGACGCAAAGGCCGAAAGTTAGGCCTAAAAACAGTAGCGCAGCGAAAACGGTAATTTTGGTGTAAAACTACCATTTTCACCAAAGACTGAAAATCTAGCCCAATATGTTTGAACATGACTGTGTTGCATCGCTGTACTTCTACTTAAATTCAAATCTGAGATAGCTGTCTGAGATGTGAGATGTGAGATGATCTTAACCACACATCAAATCAAATATACTGGATATACCCACAGTTTTGTTCAGTTGCTTTATAATTTAAGTGGTTCGAACTTGCAGTCTTTTGAGATAAAAGATAAAAGATAAAACAAAGACACGGAGAAGGTTTACAAGGATGATACCTGAAATGCGAGTGTATACAAATCAGGAAAGGATGAACAGGCTGGGTCTCTTTTCTCTTGAAAAAAGAAGGCTGAAGGGTAACCTAATAGAGCTCTTTAAAATTATGAAAGGTTTTGATAGAGTGGATACAGAGAGAATGTTTTCATTTGTGCGGAAGAGCATAACTAGAGGCCATCAATATAAGATAGTCACCAAGAAATCCAGTAGGGAATTCAGAAGAAACTTCTTTACCCAAAGAGTGATGAGAATTTGGAACTCGCTACCACAGGGAATAGTATAGATGCATTTAAGGGGAGTCGAGACAAGCATGAGGAAGAAGGGAATTATAAGGTTATGCTGACAGTGTTAGATGAGGAAAGACGGGAGGAGGCTCGAATGGAGCATAAATGCCGGCATGGACTGGTTGAGCCGAATGGCCTGTTTCTGTGCCATATATCCTATCCTATGTAAAAGCATTTTAAAGATGCTTGAAAGGACATGGGGAAGAGCCAAGGTCTGAAGTGCAGAACATCAGCCTTTGCTACAAAAAAGAGAGAACACAAGGTAAATCAGGTAGTGAATAGGTCATGTCAAGCTTGGCCTTTAAAAGTCTGAAGATCATGAGATGCAAAATTGAGGAAAGTGAGGAGTTCCACGGGTTTGGGCCCTGGGTAATACAATAGCTGGTGCTATGATACTGTTTGGTTGGTACACTTGGTGGACGATTAAAATGTAGATCATCACTGGATAAAAGCTAGCAATTACTCTTAAGTAACACATGCAAAAAATATATATTTAAATTCCTATCCGTTGTTGTGTGGTTTGGGGTTGGGGGGGGGGCGGGGCAAGTTGAAGGGCATAGATCCCATAATGCTTCATCTTGTCCAGATCATTTGTTTTACACCTGCCAGGATTCCCTGGGTGTCTGAAACAAATATGCTGGCTGGCTTATATTTTCTGATTACGGTAAGTGCTGGATATCTGACTCCCATGTGATCAGCCTCATCAATTACCCCACTCTGAGTTTACGTGGAATGTACATTCAACTTTTATTTTACATGGAATACCTGATGCGATGCAAGACAGTAATCACACATCTACAGGGTTGCATCATACCATACAAGTCTCCTGGTCTATCCAAAAGAACACTGAATCCCCTGCACCAGCTCTTGACTCACAATGTTACAGGTGAAACTGCCAACTTCACTATTCCATTATCCTGTCTGGAGCTGTGCAGTTGGGAGATTTGCCTGCAAATCCAAAGTCAAGAATGGCAGAGGTGATCTGGGATCCTTCTGGACGGCTTACAATGTATAGGTTTTTTACACTGCATTGTCAACCTATTTAATAGAGCAAAGTGCTTTGGTGTAGTGTTACTGCAATCTCAATTCTTATATCGTCCTTTGCTCTGGGATAGCTTGCACAATGATCTGGTCCCCTTTGCTTATCTAACACATTTATGTCCTGATGGGTTTTGATTGCATTTATAAATTAAGCTTTAGGAATCTTAAGAATAAGAACATAAGAAATAGGAACAGGACAGGCCATACGGCCCCTCGAGCCTGCTCCGCCATTCAATAAGATCATGGCTGATCTGATCATTGACTCAGCTCCACTTCCCCACCGCTCCCCATAACACCTTATCCCCTTATCATTTAAGAAACTGTCCTCCAAGAAAACAGTTTTCATTATCAAAGAAAGAATCACATTGGCCCGGATTTTGTGGCCCCTACAGGTGTGTATGAGGTGCGTATGTGCCCGTAAGGGCTGTGCAAGTTTTCGTGGGCAAAACGCATGTGCGAAAACCTGGAACTTGCGATCTGTCAAGAATCCTCTTGACAGATCGCTATTTGCCCAATTTCTACCCAGCGAATGCTCGTGAAATTCTTACGCCTGGTAAAAGTAGGCACAAAGGCCTGCTTTTACCAGCGTAAGAGTTGAAATGAATATAAAAATATTTTTTTTTCCGTGATTCAAACATCAAAACACATGTAAAATAAGTTACGGTTATTTTTAGCCCCTTTAAAACCTTTAAATTTATTTTTCAAAAAATTAAATTTTTGTTTTAAATGGTTAATTAAATTGTATTTTAATTCATTTTAAATGTCATTTTAAAAAATTTGTTACATAAATATGTCTCTGCGGATTCAGGACCATCAGGTAAGGTTCATAGATTTTTTTGCCGGTTGGAGGCATCCGCTGTCCAAACCTCCTCCGGCTGCTCCCGTGGTGTTCTAAGCCTCCGATCACAAATTCAGATTCATTGTGTTTAAGGAACCCGTGAACAGATACAACTGCAATGTTTTTGCAATGCAGAACAGCAGTGGGCCTCTTTTTTAGATTGCCAAGCTAGTGGAGAGGATAAGGTGTATGCTAGGGTAGTAGCTAACCCAATGTTTGGTTATCCTGTCCTAAGGTCTCTGGGACTTACACTGTCCAACAGCACCACCTACAGGTAGAGATCACCCATATACATTTGACCTGCATATAAACTTCTAGGCCAGACACCTCAGATCTTTGTCCATAAATACATGGTAATAATTAAGTAAGATGTCTGAAGAGATACAGCTTTCGGCTGGATCACAATGAAGGTGGCCTGTCAGTACTTTCAATGGAGATGTCTGGCTGCAGTACTAATGAGTGCCAAACTGTTTCAAATGTGTGTCAGGGCTTTCCGACATGCAGATCATTAATTTCTATATATTAATCACCTTTACAAAGATCTACATCAACAGATGCCTTAGGAAGGAACAAGAGTAATGTAATTGTACAATCCTTGATCTCCTCCTCACCACTGGCAATGCCTTTTGCTAAATGGTGGTGTGTGTGAGAGCAAAGGATTGACTCATCCATTTGTTTCACCCCTGGGAAAGTTCCTTACAGCTTCTCAGTGTCTCAAACTCTAAACCTGGAAAGCCCAGTGGAAAACCTCCAGCAATCATGACACGATACCATGTCTAAATTCATTGGTACACCAGCGTCACTGAAATAATGTAATCTTTTTTTAAAGTCAGAAGTTGCCATCTACCAGTTTAAACATAGTTATATCAGATCTTGGCAAAAGTTCTATAGAAAGCTACAGATCGTAAAATATTTTCACTATTTTTTTAAAAGAACATTTTATGTCCCTTTTAAAAAAATCTTTTTTCTTGTTATCCTTGGTCACCTGACACCAAGACTCCAAACTCTCTGTGCCAGCTGCAGGAAGAGAGCGTGAGAATGGACCGAGGACTTGGTCTCCACTTGGCACATCCCCACGGGAGAGGTTGAAAACTTGCTAAGAATGGGGGTCTCAAACCCTTGCCTCATTGCTGACATGACGTCCCTTAAATAATGGCCCAGAACGTGCTGAAAAAATAACGGTGTGTGAATGACACAAGCTGTTATCAATAAGCAAATCGGCCGGCAACTTGTGATACGCCGTGAATTATGAATTGCCACAAGTTGCTGGCTGGTTGGTGCTGCTTCCCCATTAGCTTCGCAAAAACAGCATCTCGTCCTTAGCCTCTTCATGAGTTTCATGAAGTTGCTGCTTTTAGAAACATAGAAAATAGGTGCAGGAGTAGGCCATTTGGCCCTTTGAGCCTGCACCGCCATTCAATAAGATCATGGCTGATCATTCCTTCAGTACCCCTTTCCTGCTTTCTCTCCACACCCCTTGATCCCCTTACCCGTAAGGGCCATATCTAACTCCCTCTTGAATATATCCAGTGAACTGGCATCAACAACTCTCTGCGGCAGGGAATTCCACAGGTTAGCAACTCTCTGAGTGAAGAAGTTTCTCCTCATCTCAGTCCTAAATGGCCTATCTCTTATCCGAAGACTATGTCCCCTGGTTCTGGACTTCCCCAACATCAGGAACATTCTTCCCGCATCTAACCTGTCCAGTCCCGTCAGAATCTTAGATGTTTCTATGAGATCCCCTCTCATCCTTCTAAACTCCAGTGAATAAAGGCCCAGTTGATCCAGTCTCTCCTCATATGACAGCCCAGCCATCCCTGGAATCAGTCTGGTGAACCTTCACTGCACTCCCTCAATAGCAAGAACGTCCTTCCTCAAATTAGGAGACCAAAACTGAACACAATATTCTAGGTGAGGCCTCACTAAGGCCCTGTACAACTGCAGTAAGACCTCCCTGCTTCTATATTCAAATCCCCTTGCCACAGAAACTTAAGTCTAGTAATAAATAGGGTAAGTACCCTATTAATTGTTAATGACTACCAATCAACCTCTCCTGGCCCAGAAATTGAACAATTAAAAGTATGGATGTCTCATTCTTTCGGGTAGTGAATTGTTGTTGGAGAGTTTAAAAATAGAAAATTTTAACATTTTAACATTTTTTTCTTACTTTGCCTTTGTGTCTTTTTTTCCCCTCTCTCTCTTAATCCAATCTTTCTTTCCCTCTCAATGGGCCCAAGTTTGCCCCCTCTGCTAGTACGGCGCCGATTTTGTAGAACAGAAATGGCGCCGATTTCTTACCTCCGTATTCTCCCCATTGGTTCCAGGCCTGTGGCCTGTGGCACAGCGCATCGGAATGCGTGGTGGGCAGAGCCAGGTCCCGGCGCTGAAAACAGTGCCGGGACCTCTGCACATGCGCGTAGAGTGCAGTGGCTCTTGGCAGGCCGTTTCTGCAAACGCGCGCTGTAGGCTTTGTGGGAGGGGCCCGAAGCATGCCGCCCCTAGCCCTGGCCGAATGGGTTCCCTCATCGGCGGCCAGAGTGTGCTCTGCAGGCTGTGTCAACTCTGACCTGATTGCAAAACTCCTGAAGAGTTTTTGGGGGTCTGGGTTTGTAACTCTCGACCAGATGAACCGGGGATTCATGCGGGTGTTTGATGCCATGCCGGTCATCAGTCTAGACGTGCCAAACTCTTACAGGACTCTGAAGGGGTTTGTGGACCATTGTCATCAGCAAGCGGTCATCACCAAAGCTCCAAATGTGAAGCCAGGCCCTCTGTGAGCGAGGACGGGAGTAACTGCATCGCGCAGGCAGCCCGGTAAGCTCAGGAATAGATGCACCTGAGCGGAAGGAATGTCCACCGTATCTCAGGCGAACAAGATCCTCAGGATACTGAAGTCCAAGGGACTGGCTCCAGACCTTCCAGAGGATTTGTACCATGTGATCAAGAGGGTACTTCCACCTCCCCCCCACTTCTCTACCCCCCACCCACCTTCCTCTCCCCCTCTCTCCCCCCCTCCTCTCCTCTCTTTCACCCCCTCCTAGCTCTGGCCGAATGGTCCCCCTCATTGGCAGCCCGCTGCCTTCTCGGGCCGTGTTTTGATGGGACTTCTATTTTTTTATTTGTTATTGATTGATTGATTGATTGATTGCTTATTACTTTGGTCTTGATGCTTTAGGTGCAGGGTTCCTTCTATTTTTTATTTGTTAATTAATTGCTTATTACTTTTTGTGCTTTGTTTGGTGCTTGGTAGTACTTTAAATGTAGTTACTTGCGCCGATTCCTTAACTCTTTAGGCGTTTGGTCAACTATTTGCTGGCCAAATGCCTAAAACAGGGAGAAGTGGCTGGGAACGCCCTAAAAACCTAACCAACTCACTTACACTGGCGCAAGTTAAATGGCCAGAATTGCAACTAAAAAGATAGTCCAGAAAAATCAAGTTGCTCTAAAAAAAAAAGGAGCAACTCCTGGGGAAACTTCAGCCCATTAGTTCTGTTTTCTGTGCCTGATTTGACATTGAATTGACCTGTTAATTCACCCTGCCTTCTCAGTCCTTCCTCGGTTTATTTCTCAATTCTTTACTTTCATTGGTTAAGGAGATACGCTGTTTGTCCCATGGTTCACCAAGGTCCCAGATGCCATGTTGTCCTCGCTGCGCCGTTAACAGCTCGCACTTCCAGCAACTTTGTGGGCAAAATCATTTTTGAGCTGAAGGGTGCAGGAACAAGTCTAACTAACCGGGGCACATTGTGAGATGCTCCGCTCCAGAAAATTCTGGGCCCATATATTAGACACACTGACATTTCAGTGGGGGAACCAGTCAAAGCAGAAGATAGCTCCTTAGTGACATATAACTCAGCTAGCTGTGATCCAGTTAGTTTGTTTCAACTCCCAAGAGGCAAGCACTGCGTTCTGCAATTTTAGGCCCGACATAAACTTCCCTTTTCCAGCCTGAAATGGGCTGTTCTCACATTGTATCCCATGCCATGACCACATTATGGTCAGCTAAGGTGTGTACCTGAATGTTGAGTGGCATTCATCATTTCTGGTGGTGTAAAGTGCCTCTTGGTAGCCACCTGCAACTATTGTTAATTAATTGTGAGTAAGTGACTACAGTTAGCAACTTACCAGAGAGAGTGCATCGATACTGGATGCGTGGGTCTCCACCAGAAGCTTTACCAGCCTGTTGTAACCATTTTGTGCTCCCAGGTGAAGAGGCGTCAGGCCAAGCTTGGTTTTGGCGTTGACAAAGGCCTTGTGCCAGAGCAGGATATCGGAGATCTGATCATGCCCGTTCTCTGCTGCCAAGTGAAGCCCAGCTTTACCATGCTGTAGAACAAAACGAAAAAAGCAGCACAAGACTTTACAGCAGTATTACAGGACCTTGGGGCCGGAATTCAGGGTCTCAAAGGGACCCGTTACTGCCTGATTCATCAAAATAGAATGGCCACCGCTTTGGGGACAACTGGCTGACCTGACCGAAATTCAGGTTGGGGATTTTTCGGCCTGGACCCCATACCGCCCGATTCTGATGACCGCTGACAGGATTTTCTGTGCACCCTCTGAAGAGGGAGTGCAGCCCGGCAGCGCGGTGGTCCTTAAAGGGGAGGGCCCACTGCCGCAACGTAAACATTTTTGCTGGTCGACTTCCCGATCAGCTGGCAAAATACTGCCCCCCCGCCCCGGGTTCGGCCGGGCTGCCAATGGGCAAGCGTGTCACCCTCTCTTGGGTGCCAGGCTGCTGGCCCGACTGAAACCCTCCCTGGTGGCCCAATGGCCGAAGATTTAAAATAACAGAATCTCTCCCTGTAATGTCCTTACCCACTACTATAAATCCACACGAGGCACATTCTGCAGACAAGGTCACTCTGTGCCCTGAACCTTTATTCACAGGACCAAGAAGTGATGACCCTGTGTGGGACCTTCCTTTACATGCCTGGATGACCAGGTGAGGAGTGTCTCCCACAAGTTCACCCCCTGTGGTCAAGGTGTGCATTTCTTAGGTGTATACAGTATGCAGTGTTGTTATGAAGGTTACAGTTACATGAAGGTTACATACATGACACTCCCCTTTAACAGAGGGGAGAGAGCATGGTGATGCACATGGGCTGTGACATCACCACTACTGCACCACTAATTGACAGCAGTGGAGTTCCTGTCTGACCGATTTTCAACCAGTCAGCCTGGCTTTAAGTCTATGGTCCGGCCCCATAATGAGTCATTTCATGTGGGACTTAAAAAAAATTACAAAGTCCTGAAAATGGCTCTTCCAACCGCATCGGAATTCCCAGCAGTAAGTACCACTCTAAACATCATAGGGGCACCAGCTTTCTTGCGCAGTTGAATTTCGGCTCCCTTGAATTTTAAATGCTGAGTATCGTACAGCATCACTCATTTAACCTTGGAGGAGCAGTTCAATAAACTGTCAGCCAAATATTTGGATATTGCTCACTGAACATTGGATGTACGGTTTTGGCAGGAGGCTAGATTTTGTGGCACTGTGAGGTAGACATCTGGGTGCCATTTTGAATAATGAATACAGTACTCAGCACTGTAAGAGCCAGCTACTTACCCCTCATGCCTGATCCCTTTGGTGGACTAACTAATTGAACAGTTAAATGCTTGTGCTTTAAAATGGGCAACGCGGTTACCTCGTCAAATACGTCCACTCTAGCATGGTTTAACAACAGTATCTTCACCATCTCCGTGTGCCCCCTCTCTGCAGCCAGAAGCAATGGGGAACAACCATTCTGAAATACAATGGGAAATGCAGGAAACATTTAACTGACTTTGTCATAGAGGCACAAAAGCGCAAACTAATTATTAGATGTGAACTTTTAAACTTGTAATGTGCATAACTCCAAGTGTAAAGTTCAGAGGAGGGGAGACAGTGCAGGAGCATTACAATTTGAATATTGGATACATGCATGCAGACTTCCACTCGCCCAAAACTCAAAGACGAAACACTGGATAAATACCATTTCTGATATTAAGATAGAAAGCCATTAGTACACTGCCAGCCATTTAGATGCAAAGCAATCACTCTACCCTGCCAAACCTGCAAACTCAGAATCAGACCGGCCACTCATTGAAATCCACTGAATGTAAAGCATGAAATAACAACAGAAAATATTGTAACTATATTTGATGCAGATGAACCTGCTGTGTGTTTCCAGCATTGCTGCTTTTTTGCACCATTACACCAGCAAGAAAAAACGAACTTCATTTATATAGCACCTTTCATGACCTCAGCACATCCCAATTTTCACACAGCTGATATGTATGGTACTTGCATATTGTTAAATGGGCACTAGATGGCTCCCTGATGGGAGTAAGCACATTGCGAAATTATAATCCAAAGTCTTCACTTATATTACTTTGTTATTTTTTGATGGCGTATTTTAGAGGGTTGGGGAATAAAAGCAGCTAGTTAGCACCATGTCAATTTGAATATTTATTCAAATACAACAACAGCAAGATCTCACAAACAGCAATGAGATAAGTGACCAAATAATCTGTTTTAATGATATTATTGGTCGAGGGATGAGTGTTCTTATCATAGTGCTGCATTACCTGAGAGGATAGACAGGGTCTCAGCTTAACATTTCATCTGAAAGGTGGTAACTCTGACAGTGCGGCACTCCCTCAGTATTGCACTGGAGTATCAGCCAAGATTATATGCTTAAGTCTCTAGAAGGAGCATGAACCCAAAACTTTCTAACTAAGAGGCAAGAATGCTACCAAGTGGATAAGCTGACATTTATACAAATTGACAAAATACAGGCATTCCTCCTACAACCCAAACAACTTGCATTAATATAGCGCCTTTAACATAGTAAAATGTCCCAAGGTGCTTCCTTGGAGCATAATCAGACAGAAAAATTGACACTGAGCCAAAGGAGACATGAGGTCAAATGACCAAAAGCTTGGTCAAAGAGGTAGGGCCCAAAATTGGTGAACTTACCGCCGACTGCCACCGACATTCCTCTGCAACATCTGCCCAGTGCCACTTTCGACATGGCCTGGAGCGGGCGGGAGGGCAGACTCGCTGGGAAGCGCCCGCTGACATCAGCGGATGGCTGAGTAGCGTAAGTGGATTCCTGCCCACCGAAATGCGATATTCATGTGGGCAGGAGCCGGCGGCAGAACGGGGGTGGACCGCTGGCTGGAGTCTGGTCTGTCCCCGACGGTAAGTAGGAAGACCGTGGACAAAAGATTAGTGAATATTTGTAATTTTTTTTTTCCACAGCGACTTACCTTGATGGGGTCCCCTGAAGGTCTTCCGATAGTTTAAAACATTTTTTGCTAATGATTTTTATTTTTAGTTCTTCGACCCTCCTGTTATCTGAAATTGCTCTCTCCTACAATAAAATAAGTTTTATTCCCATGGGTCCGACTCCATCCTTGGTGGCACTTGGGCGGCAAGTGCCTCTGCCACCGAGAATGAGAGCTCCCGCCGACTGCCGACCAGATTGGCAGCGTAAGTCACCTCATTTGCTGCCCGCCGACCTTCGAAGGACCTTGGTGATGAAAATCCCGCCCAAAGAACCGTCAGGTACCCCAGTGGCCATCGGCGGTCCTTTGGGCGGCACTTGGGTGGGCGGAGGCTTTCATCAATTTCGGGCCCGTAGGTTTTAAGGAGGAGAGCGAGCTAGAGAGGCAGAGAGGTTCAGGGAGAGAATTCCAGAGTTTAGGGCCTGGACAGTTGAAGGCATGACTGCCAATGATAGGGTGAAAGAAGTCGGGAATGCACAAGAGGCCGGAGGAATGCAGCGATCTCGGAGGGTTGTAGGGTAGGAGGAGGTTACAGAGACAGGGAAGGGCGAGGCCATGGAGTGATTTGCACACAAGCATGTTTCTTAAGTCATGCTGTAGGCTGATATAGTCGTTTCACAATCAGTAGACTTATGAATGCAGCTGAACACTCATTAGCAAATAGCCCCATTTCTGACATTATGATGCGGGGAAGGTTATTAATGAAGCAGCTGAAGATGGTTGGATCAAGGACGCTTTCCTGAGGAACTCCTGCAGTGATGTCCTGGGGCTGCAATAATTGGTCTCTAACAACGACAGCCATTTTCATTTGCATCAGGTATAAAAACCAACTGGTGGGTTTTCCCTTGGACCCGCATTGACCTCAGTTTTACTCGGGCTCCTTGCTGCTATTCTTAGTTGAATGCTGCCTTGATGTTCAGAGCTGCTACCCTTACCCCTCCTCTGCCATTCAGCTCTTGCATCCATGACTTGATCAAGGCTGCAATGATGCCTGGAGCTGAGTGGTTATGGAAGAATCCAAACTGAACGTTGGGGAGTAGATTATTGGTGAATAGATGTCACTTACTGATGACTGTTACTGATGATTGGGAGAAGCTGATAGGGCAGTAAGTGGTTGGGCTAGATTTATCCTGTTGTTTTGCAAAAAAGACATACCTGAGCCATTTTGCATATTATTAGGTAGATGCCTGTTTAATGGCTGCACTGAAACAGCTTGGCTAGGAGCATAGCTAGATAGCTCTGGCACTCAGGTCTTTAGCAATACAGCCAAAACACTGTCAGGGCCCATAGCCTTTGCTGTGTCGAATGCAATGGTCTATTTATAAATAATTTGCAATGAGGACTCATCCCTAATATCCATGAAGATCTAAATACTTTTTATATAGAAATAAAAATAAAATGGTAAAAAAGTACCTTGGACTGTTTATTGATGGCCTGTTGCATTCTATTGGAGCCGATGTATTTCAAAATCTCAAGAATGACGTCAGAATTCCCCACATGTGCGCAGTAATGCAATGGAGTCTCGTGTGTCTGGAAAATTAATAGCAATAATATTTCAATAAATGTCCAAAGAAGAATTTCCAAGTTGAACCCCAGAGGCAGAGTTTTGCATTTTACTTATGTCCCTATGATGGTTTGGCATAAATCTACCAGAGCGATGAGCTTGGCTAGGCTGAATGGTCTTCTCTCCTCCATATGTTCTGCTTTCATGTTTTTTTCCTCTCTCTTTTCTATTATATTATTTTAAAGTTATTTTTATCTATTATAACAATTTATTTTGCCTGCTCCAGTTACTGTTTCCTTTTAAAGATTGAAACCCTTAATAAGACTGTTTTCTTTAGATTCTGCCCTGCATTTGGAGGTTGGAACAACTTGAAATTTGACCATCCACAAACTAGCTTCAGGAACTGACTACCTAAAAACATAAATTTTAACTTGAGGGATCATGAATTCATTAGACAGCGATGGTGCCTTTATTTCTTATGGAGTTATAAAAATATGGCAGCGGCTGCACTTGCCTCATTAGGGTTTTTTTTCCAGGATATTTCACTTTCTAGTGAAACCTTGTCCAAAAGCTGTACTCCATTCTGTTGTATACACTTGCAGGGACAGTTTGAGCTACAGTGCATTTACATTCAATGTATCGCAGAAACTTCTATTAAATTGAAAAACAGAATAATAAGAGGTTGAAATGAGAAGAGGCCATTTGGCCCATCCATCCATTCCTTCCACAGTAAATACCACCTCTATCATGGATCCATTCTCTCACCCAAGCTCTATATATATTTCCTAACTCCTACGTGAATCAAAAAGACCTATTAATGGCCCTGAAATTCTGTTTTGGCTTTCCCGAGGGCACTTTAGAGAAAAAATACGCACTTACCTTAAGCTGCTGCCCATGTTTGACTTTACGATGCTCAGGCCTCTCCTGACTGCCAGTCGCAGCGCATGCACGTTGATGCATGCGCAGGCCGACAGCTGGAGTCACATGACTCTGGGCAGCCAATCAGGTAAAGTATCACAGTAATAGGAGTTCTGCAGGGTCCTAAACTCCTATTACTATGATTGTGATAGAGCCCGAAACACCCAAAACACAGCCCCAAACACTAATAAAAAATAGAAAATAATTACAGTACATTCATTTAAATTAAAGCTATTAATGTCTTAAAAAAATAATTTCCCGATTTTTTAAAACGTTTTTAAAAATAAACTTACCGTTGTGAGGAGGGTTTTTAATGATAAAATATGTTTCAATAACTTTATTTTGATATGTTTTTGTGTTTTTTTTAAACACTTACATCTGTAAAAGTAGACTATGCACCTGTTTTTTCAGGCGCAAGATTTTTGAGGACATTTGTAAGCATAAATATCAGAAATTTCCACTTACAAATGCCCTCGCTCCCGAGATGCGGCCATCTGTCAAGCCAGAAACTTGGCAGATCGGAAATGCCAGTTTCCAGCGCATACGGACCCGGGTAGGCCGGAATTGTTGGCCCAATATCTTTATAACGCTCAATCCAACAAATAGCAAATTTGACACATCTGATCCCCTCAGTGATGTGTTGCTCTTCACATCTGTTTCCTCCTTCATCTGTGCACTCATAAAACGCCTCACAAGACGACTCGCTGTGACAATACTGTTGTCCTTAAGCTGCACAATTGACTCCTTGCACACCAGGTAGTCTCCCAGCATTAATTACCAGCTTTGTTGCTGCAGTGATGTCAGCCTCGTACTCCATGAGAATTTTAACAATCTTAGTGTCTTCTTGCTGAAAGTGAATCATATCCTTCTTAATCTCTGCTGCCAAGTGCAGGGATGTTTCTCCTTCCTGAATGAAAGAGAAATAATTATAGTTAACAGCAAAGGAAGCAACAACATCCATTTTAGCCCAGCTTGCAAAAGTGCATGCCCAAAGATCTACTCGATATAAAAACAGCACCGCTCAGTTTCTCATTAGTTACTTTCTCATCTCTGAAAGACTTGATAGAACCTGTCTTATTGTTTGGAGAGAAATATGAGCCAGATAAGCTATGGGTCATGCTAGTCAACAATAAGTTACACTTACGCTTTAGGACTCAGCAGCAGGTATCACCCATATACCAAGAGCCTCCTGCTGACCCATGGAGTTCAGGGCTGGTCACCACTCTACCAGTGCCAGTGATAGGACACTATTACTCTCCATACATCGTGGGCCGCCCCGACCTGTGTGAGAACACCACCGCAGGTCGGGGCTATAAATATAGCTGGAGCGCAGGGCCCTGGAACATCATGGGTGAAGGTGTGGCGAATGAGAGTACGGGGCCCAGAAGAGCCATGGGCCCAGGGGCAGCAAGGGCCTGCCCACACTGTGATATGTGTGTGCACTAGGTCTGTGCAGCAGAGCAGGTCTCCAGTCGTCCTGGTTCAACTCTTGCCACTGGATAAAGGCCGAGCTCTGTCGAGCCCGTGTGGTGGCTGATGTGCAACAGTCACCACACGTTAAAAAAATCCACGTACAGGCGTCTTCCACCCCCTCAACTGGAGTTCAGGACTAGAACATCGGGTCCTTTATTGAAACATCTATGAACTCTTGTGGAAGCAAGTTATCCTCGTTTGAGGGACTGTCTATGATGATGACACTTATATATACATCTTTCATTTAACTAAACACCCCAAGGGCTTTACAAAGGGAATGATGGACTTGAGCAGGAAGAGAAAGATTAGTGCAGATGGCTGAAAGTAAGTTTTGAGAAGGCTATGATATATTCTTTATGACATCACAAACACACTGCATAAAAGATAACACGACAGGAATTTGTCATCATGTGACTTGTAACATGATACTTTTATTGTTATAGATCAGGAGTTGCATTACCACAGTAGTCCACTAGGTGGAGCAGTATATTACACTTCTCCCTCCTTAATTGAAGAAATAATCAGAACAAAATAATCATTATACATAACTTGCATGGTTATACACAACAAAAGATATGGACTTATTTTGCCATGTTTACAAATCAAACTTAACCTCTTGTTTTCTGTTTCAAAGAGGATACCTTCGCTCTTGAATAGAACTTTCCAAACTTGGTGTTGAACTTAGACACATTCAAGGCTGAGCCGGAGGAACATTTTTCTTCAAAGATGTCCTTGATCTACATTTGTACTCTCTCCAACTTCAGGCTGTTTGTCTGCCTGACTCGGATTCAGACATAAATTATGACTTTCTCTTGGACTTGTTTCTAGTACATTTGATGTAGGATTTGCTACTGGTACTGTACTTGTAACAAGACTATCTGACTCATCAGAAATAATCAAATCATTACAACTTTCAAGTCCTTCCACATCTGTAGGTAAAATATGATCAAAGTGAACAAACCTAACTTTTCCATAATCAAACATCTTGACCAAATATGTGCGAGGGCCACATATCTTCATCACTCTTCCTGGTAACCACTTTAACCATTTATGGTACTGGTTCTTCACTCTAACCTTCTGTTTCAATTTCACACTTCTCTCTCTTACTCTACCTCTATCATGATTCTCTTTCTGTCTTAATTGTTTTTCTTCTACTGACTGTGCCAAGTTTGGCTTTAGCACCTGGTTCGTGGCTGTGAGAAAGAACTCTGCTGGTGTTCTACCAGTAGTTGTATGAGTATTATGATAAGTAATTAGAAAATTTGCTAATTTGTGGTCCAACGACAACTGCCATTTCTTTGGATGGGGATTCAACATTTTCTTGATGAGGGCACGTTTTATAATTTGTACCGTGTGCTCTGCTGCACCATTTGAAGCAGGGTGACATGGTGGAATCTTGGTATGTTTCACACCATTTCTGCTCATGAACTGTGCAAATTCTTCTGAACAAAATTGCGGCCCATTAACAGACACAATTTTTTCAAGGAGGTCATATGAAGAAAGCAATCTTCGCAAATTGTCGAGTGTTTTGCTTGTTATTATTTTTCGCATCGGAAACATCTCTACCCACTTTGAATGGCTATCAATCACAATGAACAATTGTTGTCTTTCCGGCTCAGCAAAATCTACATGTAACTTTTGCCACAACCTGGGAGGCCATTTCCTTGGCGGTAATGGTACTGGTAGTTTCTTGCTGACCGATTGAAATGATGTACTCTATGGGGCCAAAATTACCCACCGCTGGAAACGAGGCGCAGCTACCCTGATTCTGGTGTTTTTACTGGCGCAGTGGATTGGTGACCTCTTGAGTGAAATTCCGCTCTTTGGCTTTTTCTTTCAGCGGACCGGAAGTCGGTCATAATGGAGGTGGAAGTACGATAGTATTAGAGTACTAGAGGAGCAGAAGTTGGGGCGGGTGGCGTGGCCACCACTGACAGTCTGACGTATTCACGGCGCCGCGTCACCACGGCTCTCCCCTTCACTTAAAGGGGAGAGCCTGCGCAATTGTTTAAGTTTGGTCCACTAGGCCATGAGGGAGGGTTTCAGCCGGGCCAGTGGTCTGGCACCCAAGATGGGGTGCCAGGCTGCCTGCTGGCGGCCCGGCTGAACCCGAGATCATAATTGTTGGCCTGACATGGCAGTCAGCCGACAAAAAAAAAATGGCGGAGGCGGCAATAGGGCCTCCCCTTTAACGGGAGCTGCACCACCATTTTGCAAGGACTACAGCCTCACTGCACCGGCAGAAAAAAAGCAGCTCTTGGAACCGCGCAACAGCAGCAAGATTTTTCAGGCGGAATTTCGCCATCGGGGGAGGGGGTGTAACATCGGCAGCGGAGTGGGGGAGGGGAGTGCCGGGATACCGCAGGAGAAGAATTTTCAAAATGCCGGACATTACATGAAAACTGGCGGCCACTGTACTCCACAGCGTGGCCGCTAATTTCCGGTGGTAAGAGGCCTTAAGGAAAGGGCAATTTCGGCCCCTATATCTTTATTTAAACTTGGCCACCATAAGAAACTCTTGGTCAAGCACATACCGAGGTGCTAGTCATGAAGATCTCCAAACAATTTTTACTTGAACTTATTTGAGATAACTATTCTTGCACCCCATATCATACAATCTTTATCCACTGATAATTCATTCCTACGAACAATGTATGGATAAATATCTTTCTCTGATACCTGATTTGGCCAGCCATTTCCGATGTAATCATACACCTTTGACATAACTAGGTCACGTTTGGTTGCTCTACCAATCTCTTCAGCTGTGACTGGCAGTTCATCAATTTGTGAAAAATAGAACACTTCTTCCCTATTGGATGTAACTTGTGATGGGGGTGGTAACCTGGACATAGCATCAGCATTACCATGTGATTTAGGTATAACAACAATGGGTGTAGCTCAATTATTTAGATCTATTTTAGAGTTAATGTTCTCAGCTTCCAGGGCCCAAATTTCCACACAATAAAAAACGGGCGCCCCTTCGAGCAGGGCGCCCGTTTTTCGCGCCACAAAGTGCGCCTAAAAAAACCCTCCGTATTCTCCACCTCCCTGCGGGTCCTCTGGCCCTCGGCGCGGTGCAGCAGGAGCTGTAGGGGGTGGAGCTAGGACCCTGCGCCGAAAACAGTGCCGGGAGCTCTGCACATGCGCGCTACAGTGGGCACGCAAGTGCAGTAGCTCCAGGTGCCCGAAACTGTGTGGGAGGGGCCCGAAGCACGCAGCCCCTAGCCCTGGCCGAATGGCCTCACTGGGGCTGCATGAATAAGGCTCCTCCCACGGCCAGCTCCTGCTTCCTGCCGACTCCCGCTTTCCACCCCACCCCCCCACAACCGGACCCGACTCGACCCGTCTGCGTCTGCCGCTGCCGCTCCCGCCCGACTCGATCCGACTCTATTCCCGCCCCCGGACTGGATCCGACCTGACCTCCCCGACCTCTCCCCCCTCCTCCCCGACCTGACCTCCCTCCCTCCCTCTCTCTCTCTCTCCCTCTTCCCCCCCCCTCCCCGTCCTTCCCCCCCGACCCGTCTGCGTCTGCCGCTCCCGCTCCCACCCGACTCGACCCGACTCTACTCCCGCCCCCGCCCCCGGACTGGATCCGACCTGACCTCCCCCTCCCCGACCTCCCCCCCCACCTGACCTCCCCCCCCGCCCGGACCCGACTCGACCCGTCTGCGTCTGCCGCTCCCGCTCCCACCCAACTCGACCCGACTCTACTCCCGCACCCGCACCGCCCCCGCCACCGGACTGGATCCGACCTGACCTCCCCCTCCCCCCCCCCGACTCGACCCGAACCGAACCTCTCTCCCCGACCCGACCCAACGCCACCTACCTCTGGTGCTGGGGACGGGCCCTGCCCGAAATCTTGGGCCCGGCCCATTCAGCCTTCGGTCCCGATGGCAAACCGTTTCCTAAAGGCCTGCCTGAAGAACTTTCACACAGGTCGGAATTTAATGACTTCCCTTCCCCCCCTCTCCCTCCCTCGTTCCCTACGCCTAATTTGTAACCTGCGCCTGATTTTTAATGTGTAGAACAGGTTTTTTCAGTTCTACAAAAATCTTCACTTGCTCCATTCTAAGTTAGTTTGGAGTACGTTTTCACTGTGGAAACTTTGAAATCAGGCATCAGTGGCCGGACACTTTTGAAGAAAAAATTCTGTTCCAAAGTAGAACTGTTCTACCTGACTAGAACTGCAGAAAAAAAATGTGGAGAATTGCGATTTCTAAGATAGTCCGTTCTCCACTAGTTGCTCCTAAAAATCAGGCGCAAATCATGTGGAAACTTGGGCCCATTGTCTTTTGAATTTTTGCTCAACTTTCTCCTCGAATGCGTATGGTACGGGACGTGGCTTGCAGTAAACTGGTCTAGTGTCCTTCTGTACACCGACACTAACCTTGAAGTCTTGGATCAGACTGCCTGTTTCGCGGAACACATTCGGATACTGTTTGATGACATCATCCTTTGATGCAAATCTCGTTTCAACACAAAAAATCTCCAATCCAGCTTCAGTGATCCCAACCAATTTCTTCCTATTAAGTTAGGCTTGAGTCCTGCCACTTCTAAGAGAGGCAAGCTCTGAAATTGATACTTACATTTCACCTGTATGGTGATACGTCCTACCACAGGGATTTTTCTCTCCTGGGTCACTTTGCAGCTTTATCTTCGACTTCTCCAGTGGACAATCACTCAACTTGTTGAGGTATAGCGATTCCAGTAATATGCTCATGGATGCAGCAGTGTCGATTTCCATGGGTATCTTGGTTCCTACAATGTCTACTTGGATGACGATACTTCGCAAATCATTGTTAGGTGCCCTTGTGCTCCTGATGATGTGTAGCTCCAGAACCTCCTTGTCCTGTTGCTTCTCTTCAATGCTATGTAGTGTCTGGTGACTGCTACTTCTAGCATTGAACATCGGTGTATTCTTCAGTCAGCATGCCTTCACATGATGCCCAGTTTGCATGCAGAAGAAGCACTCTGCCTTTACATATGGACAACTTTGAGCATTGTGTTGTCCCAGACACGGATAGCATGACTTCAATTTACTGTTCCCTTGGCCAGTTACTGACGCCTTGGGGCCTAACTGCCTTTTACTTTTAACCTGCTGGCAATTCACCTCGGTTGTCTGATGACTGGAAATGGCGTGAAATTCTCAGGAGTATTGGTCGGCCATATCCATCGACATAGCAGTCTGACAAGCTAAATCAAAAGTCAAGTTAGGGATTGTCAACAACTTTCTTGTGATTGCTTCATTTTTCATCCCACAAACAAAGCGGTCACGCAATGTTTGGTTGTGAAAGTTTTCGAAATGACAGTGAATGGATCGTCTTTTCAAAGCTACAATGTACTCACTGATACGCTCGTTAGTCAATTGATCTCATATTGTGAAATTATAACTTTCAGTAATTACCAGGGGCTCAGGACTGTAGTGCTGTTCTAACTTGGTTAGAATCTGTGTCAGTGGCGTGTCCTTTGGCTTGATGGGAACAGGCAAATTTTCAGGGTTTCATACACCTCGGGGCCTGCTTCAGTCAAGAAAATAGCCCGTTTTCTTTCTAATACCACCTGGTTACGGTATTCAAGAAGGTGGCACTCCTTTAGTGGATTTTCCTCCTCTGTCTCTTCATCTTCCTCGACACATGTGTATTTCTCCCGAGGAGAGAAGTTGCCAGCCCCATATTGTCTACTAATGATGCTCTGTAGCAAAAACTTGAGGAATGCAAGAATGGCAAGAGACAATTTGACCTCTGATCTTGCACCGCATGGCACCAGATTCCAGTTATTATCTCAAACCTATAGATCAATAACATCATAGCCTAGCATGGCTCAGAGGCAGGAAGAAAAGGGTAATTGGTTGATGGGTGTTTTTGTGAATGGAAGGCTGTTTCCAGTGGGATTCCACAGGGCTCAGTAACGAGGTCCCTTGCTTTTTGTGGTATATATCAATGATTTAGACTTGAATGTAGGGGGTATGATTAAGAAGTTTGCAGATGATTCAAAATTGGCCGTGTGATTGATAATGAAGAGAAAAGCTGTAGACTGCAAGAAGATATCAATGAACCGGTCAGCTGGGCAAAACCGTGGCAAATGGAATTTAATCCGAGAGGTGTGAGGTAATGCAGTTGGGGAGGGCTAACAAGGCAAGGGAATACACATTAAATGGTAGGATACTGAGAAGTGTAGAGGAACAAAGGGACCTTGGAGTGCATGTCCATGGATTCCTGAAGCTAGCAGGCCAAGTAGATAAGGTGGTTAAGAAGGCATACGGAATACTTGCCTTTATTAGCCGAGTTATAGAATACAAGAGTAGAGAGGTTATGCTTGAACTGTATAAAACACTAGTTAGGCCACAGCTAGTGTACTGCGTGCAGTTCTGGTCTCCACATTACAGGAAAGATGTGATTGCACTAGAGAGGGTACAGAGGAGATTTACGAAGATGTTGCCTGGACTGGAGAATTTTAGCTATGAGGAAAGATTGGATAGGCTGGGTTTATTTTCTTTGAAACAGAGGAGACTGAGGAAAGACTTAATTGAGGTATATAAAATTATGAAGGACCTAGATAGAGAGTGTAGTGTCACTGCACTAACTACAAACTTACATGAGGCATAGATATATCAGACACGGTCACTCTGTGACCTTCACCATTATTGCCAGGACCAAGGAGTGTTGACCCTGGGTGGGACCTCCCCTTTTATACCTGAAAACCCAGGTGAGGAGCGTCTTCCGCAAGTTCACCCCCTGTGGTCAGGGTGTACATTTCTATGGTACAGGAACAGTGTACATGAGTTACTGTTACATGACTATGTCATTGCAAGATGGTTAAATACATGACATCACCTCCCCCCTTAAGTCTTTTTGTTTCAGAGGTTAAGTCTGTCAGGTGATCGACGCTCTCTCGTGGAGTGCCGCAGTTGTGGCTCTGGTGGCTGAGCCTCGGCACGTGTCTCTGTCACTTCAGGTGATTTCGGCCTGTCCGGGCTGGCCGCAGGCACTGTGCATGCTGAGAGCTGTCTTTGTTGCTCGTCCGCTGGCAGTGGTGTAAATACCATCTCATGCTCTTCTTCAGGTTTCTCCGTGTCTTTGCTGAACCTTTTCTTTACTTGGTCCAAGTGTTTGCGGCATATCTGCCCATTGTTTAGTCGGACCACCATGACTCTATTTCCTTCTTTGCCAATTACGGTGCTTTTCAAGCCACTTGGGTCCCAAAGCATGGTTAAGAACAAATACCGGGTCATCTATTTCTATACACCTCCCCCTTGAGCCTCGATCATGGAGCTCGGTTTGGGACTGGCGCTTGCCCTCAACAATGTCTGCCAGGGCTGGGTGAATGAGGGACAGCCGTGTCTTGAGCGTGCATTTCATGAGGAGTTCCGCTGGCGGGACTCCCGTGAGCGAATACGGGCGGGACCTGTAGGCCAGCAGGAGGCGCGATAGGCGGTACTGAAGGGAGGGTCCTTGGATGCGTAGCATGTCCTGTTTTATGACTTGGACCGCCCGTTCCGCCTGGCCATTGGAAGCCGGCTTGAATGACGCTGTCTGGACGTGCTTGATACCATTGCCCGACATAAACTCCTGGAATTCATGGCTGGTGAAACACGGGCCATTGTCGCTGACCAGGATGTCCGGCAAGCCATGGGTCGCGAAAACCGTACACAGATTCTCCATGGTGATGGATGTCGTGCACGAGTTCAATATGATGCACTCGATCCACTTCGAGTATGCATCGACAACGATCAGGAACATTTTCCCCATGAACGGGCCCCCATAGGCTACGTGAATACGTGACCATGGTCTGGTGGGCCAGGGCCACGGGCTGAGTGGGGCCTCCCTGGGGGCATTGCCCAGCTGGGCACACGTCGTGCACCTGCGAACCCAGTGTTCCAGGTCTGAGTCAATCCCCGGCCACCATACATGTGACCAGGCAATGACCTTCATTAACACGATGCCAGGGTGCTCGCTGTGGAGTTCCCTGATGAACACTTCCCTTCCTTTCTGGGGCATGACTACCCGGCTGCCCCATAGTAGGCAGTCGGCTTGGATGGAGAGCTCATCCATCCGTCTCTGAAACGGTCTGACTTCCTCGGGGCGCGCACTGTGTGCGGGCGCCCAATCCCCAGTCAGGATACATTTCTTTATCGTAGGTAGGCGAGGGTCCCTGTTGGTCCAGAGTTTGATCTGGTGGGCTGTGATGGAGGAGCCCGCAGTGTCAAAAGCCTCAATGGCCATGACCATCTCGGTGCTCTGCTCCGACGCCCCCTCGGTGGTGGCCAGTGGGAGTCTGCTGAGCGCGTCAGCACAATTTTCGGTGCCTGGCCGGTGCTGTATGGTGCAGTCATACGCAGCCAGCGTGAGGGCCCGGCGCTGTATGTGAGCTGACACATTGGCGTTGATCGCCTTGCTGTTGGACAATAAGGATGTTAACGGCTTTTGGTCCGTCTCTAGCTCGAAATGTCTACCAAAAAGGTACTGGTGCATCTATTTCACACTGTAAACACACGCGAGTGCTTCCTTCTCGACCATGCTGCCTGAGAGAGCGACCTGGAGGCGTAAGCCACCGGTTGGAGTCGGCCGTCATCGTTCCCCTGCTGCAACACACACCCAACCCCGTAGTATGATGCATCGCATATTAAATGTTAAAACCAGTTTTTTACAAGGGTCATACAAAGTCAACAGTTTGTTGGAACACAGCAGGTACCTCGCCTTATTGAAAGCCCGTTCTTGACAGTCCCCCCACAACCATTCACAACCTTTACGTAGGAGCATGTGTAACGGCTCCAGCAATGTACTTAAGTTCGGCAGAAAGTTCCCAAAATAGTTCAAAAGTCCCAGGAATGATCGCAACTCCGACGTGTTGCCAGGCCTGGGCGCCCGGCGGATCGCCTCCGTTTTTGATTCAGTGGGCCGGATCCCGTCTGTGGCAACCCTCCTGCTCAAAAACTCAACCTCTGTGGCCAAAAACACACACTTGGCCTATTTCAGCCGCAAGCCTACCCGGTCCAATCGGCGTAGCACCTCTTCCAGGTTGTGGAGGTGTTCTTCGGTGTCTCGACCCGTTATGAGAATGTCGTCTTGGAATACGATCGTTCCAGGATTTGAGCAAGCTTTCTATGTTTCTCTGAAAGATGGCTGCCGCCGAACGAATGCCAAACGGACACCTGTTGTAGCCAAATAATCCCTTGTGCGTCGTGATGGTGGTCACAAGCTTGGATTCTTCAGCCAGTTCCTGAGTCATGTAGGCCAAAGTGAGGTCCAACTTCGTGAACAGCTTACCACCTGCCAGCGTGGCAATAAGGTCCTCCGCTCTCGGAAGCGGGTATTGGTCTTGCAGCGATACTCGGTTGATGGTGGCTTTGTAGTTGCCAGAAATCCTAACCGAGCCATCTGCTTTGAGGACAGGAATGATGGGACTTGCCCAGTCGCTGAATTCAACGGCCGAAATTACGCCCTCTCTGAGCAGCCTGTCCAGTTCACATTCAACTTTTTCACGCATCACATACGGCACCGCTCTAGCTTTGTGGTGCACTGGTCTGGCGTCCTCTACTTTTATGCCCTTGAACGTTCCGACACCAGGTTGAAACAGTGACCCGAATTTTTGCAGGATCTGTGAGCATGAACTTCGCTCCACGGATGAAATGGAGTGCACATCCCCCCATTTTCAATTCATCTCAGCTAGCCAACTCCTCCCCAAAAGCACGGGGCCATTTCCCGGAACGATCCAGAGTGGCAGCCAGTTCTGTGATCCATTATGAGTTACCACCAAGTTTGCACTGCCCAGTACTGGGATGATCTGTTTGGTGTACGTCCGTAGCTGCGTCGCATTGCGTTCCAGTTTGGGCCTGCTCGCTCTGCGTGGCCATAGTCTCTCAAATTGTTGGGTGCTCATGAGCGACTGGCTAGCTCCCGTATCCAGCTCCATGTGCACCGGGATGCCATTCAGTAAGACTTTCATCATCATGGGTGGCGTTTTAATGTATGAGCTGTGGACTTCAGCCACATGAACCCGCTGAACTTCAGCATCTATGGCTTTACCCCAGGCCTCATCCTGCATTGCAGATCCCTCGTCTGGGTCCTCTGTCTTGCAGATTAGCCTTGCTACTGCCTTTTTGCACATCCTAGCCAAGTGTCCACTGACATTGCAAATCCTACAGGTATATTGCTGGAACCTGCAGCTTCTCGCAGTGTGTCTACCCCTGCACCTCCAGCATGAGCTGAGATTGAGATTACTGTTAACAAACGGACTATTACCAGGCATTCCTCTCTGATTGCCCAGTTGGCTGTTTCTAAGCACTCTGATGGTGGGTGTTAATGATCCCATCGCGGGACGCATTGTTCCTTGAGATGGCGTGAATTGCCGATCCCCTCTCCATTGTCCTTGTTGCGGGCCCACCCTAGAGCCTGTTGCTGCCTGGGCGGTTTCAAAATGCCCTTGCCTGCCTGCGGGGTCCTGAGCCGCATTCACCTTGTTAACTACCTGGTCCGTCGCCACGTTTGGACCAGGGCTGCGCGTGTAAATTAGCTTGGTCTCCTCTTCCCCTGCCATAAAGGTCTGAGCTATCAACGCCGCCCCTTCTAAAGTCAAGTCCTTAGTCTTTATGAGCTTCCTGAAAATGCCGGCATGATTAATGCCCTCGATGAAAAAGTCCCTTAACATCTCTCCCCTGCAGGCATCGGTGAACTTAGAGACTGGCCAAGCGCCGCAGTTCCGCCATGAAGTCTGGGACGTTTTGTCCCTCCCGTCGCCGGTGAGAGTAGAACCGGTGCTGGGCCATGTGTACGCTACTCGCCAGCTTGAGATGCTCACTGATCAGCTGGCTGAGCTCTTCGAAGGACTTGTCCGCCGGCTTTTGGCGTGCGAGCAGGTCTTTCATCAGCGCATACGTCTGTGGTCCGCAACTGGTCAGTAGATGTGCCCTCCGCTTGTCAGCCACTGTCTCTTCCAGCCATCCTTTATGACAAAGCTCTGCTGGAGTCTTTCCACGAAGTCGTCCCAGTCCTCACCCACACAGTAACGTTCCTCTGTGCCACTGGTGGCCATCCTCGTGGTTCAGTGATTCCCGTTTCTCGTCGTCAAATGTAGTGTCCCTACACCTTACTACAAACTCACACGAGGCATGGATATATCAGACACGGTCACTCTGTGACCTTCACCTTTATTGCCAGGACCAAGGAGTCCTGACTCTGGGTGGGACCTCCCCTTTTATACCTGGAAACCCAGGTGAGTAGTGCCTCCCGCAAGTTCACTACTTGGTCAGGGTGTGCATTTCTATGGTACAGATACATGAGTTACAGTTACATAACTATGTCATTGCAAGATGGTTAAATACATGACAGAGAGGATAGGAAGGACCTATTTCCCTCAGCAGAGTGGTCAACAACCAGGGGACATAGATTTAAAGTAATTGGTAGGAGGTTTAGTGGGGATTTGAGGGTCAACTTTTTCACCCAGTAGGTGGTGGGAGTCTAGAACTCACTACCTGAAAGGGTGGTAGAAGCAGAAACCCTCACTACATTTAAAAAGTACTTGGTTGTGCACTTGAAGTGCCGTAACCTACAAGGCTACGGACCAAGAGCTGGAAAGTGGGATTAGGCTGGATAGCTCTTTGTCGGCTGGCGCGGACACGATGGGCCGAAATGGCCTCCTTCCATGCTGTAAATTTTTAGGTATCTATGAGTATCAATCACCATTTGCTTTAATTATTCAAAAAGTTTTCTTGTGACAAGAACGTAGACTCCAGAATTTGACTGGGGTACAAGTAGCCATGGCCTGGAGCAGTCAATGCCTCTGATACAGCCCTGCAATTGCCAATCACAAAATGTTGACCCAGAGGAACAGCAGGTGGAATTTCAAGGACTAGAGGATTTTAAGGTTTTATGGTTGTGTCCATGCTTGTGAAAATATTTAACCTGGGAAGACAATGAGCCACCAGGGAGATGGGTAGAGATTGTTTGGAGAAGCTGAAATTAGGAGAAGAGAATCAGCTCTGATGGTGTAGAGGCCAATAAAGAGAAGAAGTGCACTTGGAATAAGTTGCTATGAGCACTGAAATTGGGCAAAATGGCAAAGGAAAAGAAACCAAAGATGCACGGATGAATTTAATAACTAAAGTGGAGGGGAAGAAGGAAATTACTCAAGAAAAAAATAGTGAGAATTTGGATAAAATCACTGAACATTCAGCTTGCTTTAAGACTTACACTCAATATAATGTTGGATTGAACACAATGTTTTCTTTCACCCAAAATGTCCTGTACAACTCATATTTGTTGATAAGGACATCAGAGAGGATGACGTTGAAAAGCAGGATTGCAGTACAGTAATTCATGAACAGATTGCAGAAAATGGAATGTAACAGAATTTATATAGCACACTTTACAAGTCAATGAAGTAATTTTTGAAGTGTAGTCACTGTTGAAATGTTGGAAATGCAGCAGCCAAACAGCAATGTGGTAATGACCAGACAATCTGTTTTACTGATGTTGATTGAGGGATAAATATTGGCCAGGACACCGGGGATAAGTCCCTGCTCTTCTTCTAAATAGTGCCAAGGGATCTTTTACATCCACCTGAGAGGGCAGACGGGGTCTTGGTTTAACCTCACCTGAAAGAAAGCACCTCTGACAGTGCAGCACTCTCTCAGCATTGCACTGGAGTGTCAGCCTAGATTTTTGTGCTCAAATCTCTGGGGTGGAACTTGAACCCACAACCTTCTGACTCAGAGGCAAGTATGCTACTCACTGCGCTTTGGAGGAGTGTCCTCATTTCAATGAATTAAAAAATGTTAAGTTATTTGCAGGCATGGGTTGAGTGTTTTATATCTCTCGCTACTCTTAATTCCACTTTTTATGGAAATTTCTAGTTTCAATAAAAAGATTTCTGACATCACTCACTTTCCTGGTTTCTTACCTTGTTTTCCTGGTTGACACACACAACAGCCTCGATGTGGCTCCTCTCATTGGTCAGGTAGGTGAGGATTTCTTCCACAACGTTGACATGACAATTTCGGATTGCAATGTGCAGTGGATTCTCTCCAGCCTAAACAAAGAGGCAACAATCACACAGTCCGGTTCTTATTAAACATTGGCTTACGCACACAGCCCTGATGCTGACCCAAATTTCTAATGACATTCCTAGTGCCCGAGCTGAGAGCCATAACAAGCCCTACAACCCACTGCGTCCTCCAACTCTGGCCTCATGAGCATTACACGATTTTTATCACTCCACTGTGGGCAGCCGTGCCTTTAGCTATTAAGCTCTAGAGTTCCTTCTCTAAACCTCTTTACATCTTCACCTGTCTCTCCCTCTTTAAGACATTCATTAAAACCTACCTCTTTCACCAAACTTTTGGTCACCTGTACTAATATCTCTTTATATAGCTTGGTGTCAAATTTTGTTTGATTATCACTCCTGTGAAACATCTTAGGATGTTTTACTGCTTTGAAGCCGCTATATAAGTACGAGTTGTTGTTGTTGATATGCTAATGTATCTTAGATTATTGATATGTAGATTCATGGAAACCTACAGCACAGAAGATGGCCATTCGGCCCATTGTGCCTGTGCTGGTGGTTTGAAAGAGCAGCCGTGCTTAGTCCCACATCCCCTATTGTTGTCCATAACCCTGTAAGTTGCTCATGCTCAAGTACCTGCCCAATCCCGTTCTAAAATTATTTATCGAATCAACTTCCACCATCTTTTCAGGTAGAGCGTTCCAGATCCTGACAACTCTCTGAGTGAAAAAAATTCTCCTCATCTCCCCTCTAGATTTTGAATCTATGACCTCCAGTTACTGACCCACTCACCAGCAGGAAAATTGTTTCCCTATTCGCTCTATCAAAACCTCTCATCATCTCGTAAACCTCTATTAGGTCACCTCTTAACCTTCTCTGTTCCAAGGAGAACAGTCCTAAGTTGTCCAACCTCTCCTCAGAACTGTAGTCCTTCATTCCTGGTAACAACCTGGTAACAACCTGGTAAACCTCCTCTGTCCCCTTTCTAAGGCCTTTACATCTTTCCTGAAATGTGGTGCCCAGAATTGACCACAATACTCCAGCTGAGGCCTAATGAATGATTTATAAAGTTCTAGTATGATCTCTTTGCTTTTATACACAATTCCTCAATTTATAAAACCAAGTTAACCCATATGCTTCTTTGGCCACCTTATCGACTTGCCCTGCCACCTTTAAGGATTTGTGTATATGGACACCAAGGTCTGCTCATCTGCACTTTTCCAAAATGTGCCATTTATAGTATACCTGTACTGTCTTTCCATATTAGCCCTCCCATAGTGCATCTTATGTCACTGTTTTTTATGTTGGAAGATGACTCTTCAACTTAAAGGAGAACATGCAAACTACTGAACATTTAAATATGCTACACTGTTGGGGATTTCTGAACCTGCCTAATTTATGCCACATTTATTTTCTTACTGGGAAACTGTTCTGCAGTTGGTATACATTTCTATTTAGAAATAGGTTTGGACTGTTACAAAGCGATTATCTAAGCAGTAGCATGTGTGACAGGTGCCATTTTGGCATCTCAGCTGAAGGGTCCTGCAGGGAAAGAGGCTGATGGTAGAAGGAAGTAGAAATGGAGCAAAATGTAGGAGTGGGTGAGGGAAGGAGGGCAGCTGTAGAGTGTGGAGTTCCAGCTAATAAATTCAAGGAAAACCCAAAGATGTTTTATAAATATATTAAGATCAAGAGGATAACTAAAGAGACCACGAGGGTAATCTGTGTGTGGAGGCGGAAGATGTGGTTATGGTTCTTAATGAATACTTTGCATCTGTTTTCACTAAAGAGACGGGCAATGCAGACACTACTATCGCGGAAGAGGAGTGTGAAACATTAGATGAAATAAACATAGTGAGAGAGGAGGTATTAAGGGACTTAGCAGCTTTGAAAGTGGATAAGTCCCCAGGCCCGGATAAAATGTATCCCAGGCTGTTAAGCGAAGCAAAAGAGGAAATAGCAGAGGCTTTGACTGTCATTTTCCAATCCTCTCTGGCTTCAGGTGTGGTGCCAGAGGACTGCTAACATTGTACCTTTGTTTAAGAATGGAGAAAGGGATAGACCGAGTAATTACGGGCCAGTCAGCCTAACATCAGTGGTGGGAAAATGATTGGAAAAAATCCTGAAGGACAGGATAAATCTTCACTTAGAAAGACACAGATTAATCAAGGACAGTCAGCATGGATTTGTTAAGGGAAGGTCATGTCTGACTAACTTGATTGAATTTTTCGAGGAGGTAACCAGGAGGGTCGATGAGGGAAAAGCGTATGATGTAGTGTATATGGATTTTAGCAAAGCTTTTGATAAGGTCCCACATGGCAGACTGGTTACGAAAGTAAAAGCCCATGGGATCCAGGGCAAAGTGGCAAGTTGGATCCAAAATTGGCTTAGAGGCAGGAAGCAAAAGGTAATGGCTGATGGGGGCACTGGCGAGAGATCTAAGTTTTGCCTCAATGGGGACCGGTACACACCGCCAAGGAAACCACCCACGAAAAGCTGCCTGAAACAGGGAGGTATGTGAGCACCCTGCAAAGAAACGCAAGTTAAAAGTTTTTTATAATTATTTTTAAAATTCTAAAATGGCGATTACGTTAAAAGGTGTCTTGAGAATGTTTTATAACTTTTTATTTTTTGTTTAAGTGAAAAAATAATTTTTGAGTTTTCCCCTTCCCTAGGCCCAACCGCAGCCTCGGACTAAATTTTTAAAAACATTTTTCGAACCGCCCGTTCTCGCTACTTTCGGCTGTAACCGCCCAGAAACCGGCGAGAATCTTGGTTTCTCGCCAGGCGGTTTTAATGACCTAATTAGTGGAAACATTCGCTGGCATTAACTGATGAAGCTTAGCGATATTTTCTGGGTGGCAATCTGGCAGTGAGGGCCTTGGGGAAAGTCTACCCCAATATCCCTAATAGATTTTCTTATTCCGTATTATATGTTCGTAAGTTCAGCTACAGACAACTGTAGTTCAGCTTTAGGCTCCCCGGGGATAGCCATTAGCAATCTTGCACAGTTTAAAATACATAGGATTGGATTTTCTGTCTTCTGTCACTCCTGTTAGTGCCCCAGAGGGGCGGGAATGGCGGCAATAAGCACTTCCGGGCGGGCGACCAGCTTCCAGCGCCCCGCCAGGAAATCCGGTGTCGGTTTCGAGGGGGCACGGAGCATTACCGCCTGGAAGAGGCGAGCCAGTTTGCAAGCCCTAAGGTTGTGACACCAGCTCGATATTTGCTTCGTGCCCGATCCATAGTGCCACGTAGCGGGCCCTGGTGGGAACGCCTGTGGAAGCTGGTGTTCCAAGCTGTAGCAGCTGCAGTGAGGTCAGTAATGTCGACCTGAAGAAAGTGTGATTGTTTTCTTTTGTGATTTATGTTGTGGTGGCGTGAGTAATGTATTGGGAATGTTTTTGGTGGCTTTTTTTTCCCCCAAGGCCTCTCTTAGGGTGCTCCGCTCGTTTAGGCTGTTTAGCTCGGGATTTTCAGTTGTTCAGCCAGCCTAGCGCCCTAAAAGAGGTGTGCAACATCTCCCTTTGCGCTCCGCTCCAAACTCTGGGCCCAGCTGATGAATTTTGCGGTGGCAGACACAAACCATTTGCCGGCACAAAATTTACCGCTCCACCTGGATTAACCAGAGGTACAACCGAATTTCCACCCCATACACTTTTCCAAGTGTATGACACAGTTCTGGTCTCCAAATTACAAAAAGGATATCGAAGCACTGGATAAAGTGCTGGGTCAGACCGGCTGGCCGAAGGGACCTGAAGTGCATCATTGGGCAGGGCCGAAGGAACCAGGAGTGCGTCGTTGGGTCAGGCTCTCTGGCTGAAAGGACCTGGAGTGCGTCGTTGGGCCGGGCCGGCTGGGCGAAGGGATTGGGCCTCTACTTCCCTGCGGTGTTCCGGGTTTGGTTTGGCCAGGGCTTTGTGCAGCTGCAGAGGGCTGGCGGCGCCCATGGAGCAGTGCCAGGGGAGTAACCTACTACTGACTTACATTTTAGACCTGTAATCAACTTTTAATTAACTTTTAATCTACTTTTAAACTTTTAATCAACTTGAGAAATTTTTAAAACAATTTGAGAAAATTTTTAAACTTTTAAACAACTTGGAGAATTTTTTTTTAAACCTCTGAAGAAACTTTTAAATAACTTTGGAAGAAACTTTTAAAACATCCCTCGGAACTCCAGCGGACAACTGACCTTCTTAATGCCTGCCCCCAACCAAGCCTCGGCCCACCTGCCATCAATGGTGCTACTCGGTGCCGAGCTTGCGGCCAACATCTCGCCGTAGGCAATTAGGCTCATACAGCAGTGCCTGGTCTTCAGTTGTCTTGGACCCCCTTGCCACTGGACCAAGACCTTGCTCAGCTAAGCCCGTGTGGTTGCCGGTGTGCAGCGGCCACCCTGCGTTAAAAGAACTCACGCACAGGCATCTTCTGCTCCATTAACATGAAGTTTGGGACCTGAAACGTCAGGACCCTCATGGACAATTCCAACAGCGACAGGCCGGAACGCCGCACTTCCTTAGTTGCCCGGGAACTTGGACGCTTTGACATCAACATTGCTGCTCTAAGCGAGATTCGGCGGGCAGGGGAAGGCCAGCTCAAGGAACAAGGTGGAGGTTACACCTTTTTCTGGAAAGGAAAACCAGAGGAAGAATGCCGCTTTCACGGAGTCGGCTTCACCATCAAAAATGAGCTGGTCAACCGCCTCAAAGACTCCCCTTGCGGGGTTAACGAATGCCTCATGACTCACCGACTCACCCTATCCCGGAACCAATGCGTCACAGTTATCAGTGCATACGCCTCAACACGCGATGCAACGGATGAGACCAAAGAGGGTTTTTATTCCAACCTCGAAACATCCCTGTCCTGCGTCCCTGTGGGCGACAAATTGATCCTCCTAGGTGACTTCAACGCCAGGGTCAGCAAAGACACAGCCCTCTGGAGAGGCGTGATTGGCAGAGAGTGGGTAGGGAAAGCCAACTCCAGTGGTACCCTACTCCTGACAAAATGTCTAGAACATGAACTCCTCATCACCAACACCCTGTTCTGCCAGAGGGACAAATACAAGGCATCGTGGCAACACCCTCGCTCCAAACACTGGCACCTGCTCAACTATGTCATCGTCTGAGCCAGGAATCGTAAGGATGTGCGCATCACCCGCGCCATGACAGGAGCTGACGACTGCTGGACAGGCCACCGCCTAATCCGATCCATCATCGACATTACCATAGCCCCAAAGCAAAGGGGACAGCAGAAGCAGTGCCGCAAAATAGTCAATGCCGGGGCACTTAAAGACCCAGCTAAGAGAGCCCTATACAGCCAGCGCCTCACAGCTAACCTGGCGTGCCTTGATGACCCTGAGCTGCTGAATGCCCACAGCGCTTGGTCTGCCCTCCAGGCCTCCATAACCAGTGCCTGTGAAGAGACACTTGGTCACTCAACCAGAAAATACTAGGACTGGTTTGATGAAAATGATCGGGAGATCCAAGAACTAATAGATCGCAAGCGCAGAGCATTTCTGAGCCTAAGCAACAACCCAACTCGGGAGCAGCATTACAGACGGCTCAAGGCTGAGGTCCAACAAAAACCCAGGACCTAAAGAACAAGTGGATGGAGAAAGCACAGGAGATACAACAACTGGCCGACACCCACGATATGCGAGGGTTCTTCATCGCAGTCAAGGCCACCTACGGTCCAAACTCCCAAGGCCCCACCCCACTGCTGGCCAAGAACAGAGAAACACTCATCAAGGACACCGAGGCTGGCAGGGCCCGCTAGAGGGAGCACTTCGAAGATCTCCTCAATCGAGACTCTGCCTTTGACTCGCGTGTTCTCGACTCCATCCCGCAGCATGCGATCTGCCACCACCTCAGTGAAACCCCAACGCTGCACGAGGTAGGAAAAGCCATAAAACAGCTCAAGAGCAACAAGGCTACGGGAGCGGATGGAATCCCTACTGAGGCACTAAAGTATGGCAGAGAGACGCTGTTGGCACGGATACATGATCTCATTTGGAGGGAGGAGAGCATGCTGGGAGATCTCAGAGATGCAGTGATCGTGACTATCTTTAAAAAAGGGGACAAGTCCAACTGCGGCAACTACAGGGGAATCTCCCTGCTATCAGCCACTGGGAAAGTTGTCGCTAGAGTTCTCCTCAACCGTCTTCTCCCTGTGGCCGAGAAGCTCCTCTCGGAGTCACAGTGTGGATTTCGTCCCCTACGGGGCATAACAAACATGATCTTTGCAGCGCGACAGCTGCAGGAAAAATGCAGAGAGCACGCCAGCCCTTATACATGACCTTCTTCAACCTTACAAAGATCTTTGACACTGTCAACCGCGAGGGTCCATGGAGCGTCCTCCTCCGTTTCGGATGCCCCCAAAAGTTTGTCAACATCCTTCACCTGCTCCACGACGACATGCAGGCCGTGATCCTTACCAACGGATCCATTACAGACCAACTCCACGTCCAGACCGGGGTTAAACAGGGCTGCGTCATCGCTCCAACCCTCTTTTCAATCTTCCTCACTGCCATGCTCCACCTCACAGTTAACAAGCACCCCGCTGGAGTGGAACTAAACTACAGAACCAGTGGGAAGCTGTTCAACCTTCGCCATCTCCAGGCCAGGTACAAGATCACCCCAACCTCTGTCGTTGAGCTACAGAATGCGTACGACGCCTGCGTCTGCGCACATTCTGAGGCTAAACTCCAGGATATCATCGATGTATTTACTGAGGCATATGAAAGCATGGGCCTTACGCTAAACATCCTCCACCAGCCTGCCCTCGCCGCACAGCACTGCCCCCAGTCATCAAGATCCACGGTGCGGCTCTCGACAACGTGGACCACTTCCCAGACCTCGGGAGCCTCTTATCAACAAAGGCAGACATTGATGCGGAGATTCAACACCGCTTCCAGTGCGTCAGTGCAGCCTTTGGCTGCCTGAGGAAAAGAGTATTCGAAGACCAGGCCCTCAAATCTACCACCAAGCTCATGGTCGACAGGGCTATAGTAATACCTGCCCTCCTGTATGGCTCAGAGGCATGGACGATGTACAGAAGACACCTCAAGTCGCTGGAGATATATCACCAACGATGTCTCCGCAAGATCCTGAAAATCCCCTGAAAGGACAGGCATACCAACATCAGTGTCGTCGTCCAGGACAACATCGCCAACATTGAAGCGCTGACCACACTCGATCAGCTTCACTGGGCAGGCCACATAGTTCGCATGCCAGACACGAGACTCCCAAAGCAAGTGCTCTATGCAGAGCTCCTTCACGGCAAACAAGCCAAAGGTGGGCAGCGGAAACGTTACAAGGACACCCTCAAAGTCTACCTGATAAAGTGCGACATCCCCACTGACATCTGGGAGTCCTTGGCCAAAGACTGCCCTAAGTGGAGAAAGTGCATCCGGGAGGGCGCTGAGCACTTCGAGTCTCAACACCAAGTGCAGGCAGTGGAAAGAGCGTGTGGCAAACCAGTCCCATCCACCCCTTCCCTCAACGACTATCTGTCCCACCTGTGACAGAGTCTGTGGCTCTAGTATTGGACTGTTCAGCCACCAAAGAACTCACTTCAGGAGTGGAAGCAAGTCTTCTTCGACTCCGAGGGACTGCCTATATGATGATGGCGATGAAAGTGCAAAAAAGATTGACGATGATACTAGAACTGAGAGTACAACTATCAGGGCAACTGAACAGGTTGGGACTTTTTTCTCTAGAAAAGAGAAGACTGAGGGATGATCTGATAGAGGTCGATAAATTTACGAAGGTAGACTTGGAAGGGAAGATGGTTCCACTTGTGGGAAAATCCAAAACTGGGGGCCATAAATATAAGATAGTCACATAATAAATTCAATAAGAAAATCTGGAGAAACTCTTACTTAGAGAGTGGTGAAAATGTGGAACTCACTACCATTTGGAGTGGTTGAGGCAAATAGCATAGATGCATTTATGGGGAACCGAGACAAGTACATGAGGAAGAAAGGAAAAGAAGATTATGCTGACAGGGTTAAATGAAGTAAGGTGGGAGGAGGCTCCTGTGGAGCATAAACACCGGCATGGACCTGTTGAGCCAAATGGCTTGTTTATGTGCTGTAAAATTCTATTACATGCTGGAAAGAGATTGAAAGGGAGTTCAGCCACTGCACATACTTTTTCAATATTTTATCTGTTTGCAGTAGTGGGTCCTCTTTACCTTAGACTGCCACGTTAAATCTCCTCCCTCTTCAATCAACGCCTGGATCATTTTCAAGTTGCCGTGCCGAGCCGCAATATGCATGGCCGTCTCGCCGTTCTGCCGACATCAAAACAAAGCAACCAAACAGATCACAAAAAAACCTACTACAGCCAGAAAAGAATAGCCAACCTTAACCAGTTGAGGCAACAGGCCCGGGATTTCCTGGAACTTTTTGGCATAATTTTGGCATAAAAGCAGAACTGCACCTTCTGTTCCAAAGAAATTTGAGGATAATGATTTGTACCGGTTTTACACTGAAGCACCGTTACATGCTAATTTCCTCGAATGGTTGTGTCACTTCCAAAATACGTCCGCTGAAACCCTCTCCCGTTCATTTACATTGCCCTACCCCCATGCCAAAGACCGGCTCGTGTGATTTTCCTGCATTCAAGTTGGCAATGTGGCAGCATAGATTTACCTCCAAAATGTAGGCACAGCAGGAGCCAGTCATGTGATGTTGATGTTACTGGAGGAGTAACCGTGGGGACAGTAGCATAGTGGTTATGTTACTGGACTAGTAATCCAGAAGCCTGGACTCATTATCTAGAGATGTGAGTTCAAATCCCACCATGGCAGCTGGGGGGGATTCCATTAATAAATAAATTTAGGTTAAAAAGTTAGTATCAGTAATGATGACCATGAAACTACCAGATTGTTGTAAAAACCCATCTGGTTCACTAATGTCCTTTCGGGTAAGAAATCTGTCATCCTTACCCGGCCTATATGTGACTCCAGATCCACAGCAATGTGGTTGACTCTTAACTGCCTTCTGAATAGGAATGGGCAATAAATTCTGACTTTTCCAGTGATGCCAATATCCAAGAAACAAATAAATTATTTCTTGGATCTGAAACTTCAACATTTTTTTTTAGGAAAGAGTCGCTTTTCTAGCTATTGATGCTTCCTTGTACCAAAAAATCATTTTATTTCCTTCTATATAAATCATTTTAACAGTTAAATAGAAACTGCGGTGTCGGCCTTTGAGATTCAGTTACTTTTTCATGTCCTCCTCCAGTGCACATCAACTTATCCAAGTGAACGTTCAAACCGCAACACATAAATTGGAAGATCCAGAGCATCCTCCATAGAACTCTATCAGTGCACCTGTGTAATTTCTAAAGATCTGTGGGCATGACGTTTCATTATATCACATGTTTTGTAAATAACTAAAGCACAATTGCAGAGTTAGAATTGCTTACTTCTTCATTACTATGTGATTTGCTAAAACAGATATTGATGCATTGGATAGCATTGAGTTTGCAAGTATTTATCAAAATGAATAGGTACTGGACCAATTCAGCAAAACAGTTTATAATGGTGCTTCTATGAAACCATATGATCCAGTTGTAGCTACTACTCAGATCTCCATTTCAACAAATTCCGCATTTGGGCTTCCTGAACATCATGAAGAACAAGGTTTAATTTATTCATAACTTTGATTATTTAAAAACTGTTAGCATACAAGTATACAGTTTCGATCAACTTCATTAGGATAGAACTGAAACATCCATGAATTCAAGCCTCCGTTCAGCATTTATATTGCGTCTTTCACGACCACCGGACATCTCAAAGTGCTTTACAGCCAATAAAGTACTTTTTGAAGTGTAGTCACTGCTATAAAGTGGGAAATGTCAGAGGAGAGAAGTCAAAGATACTCAAACATCCGAAAACAAAAAGACCAGTTGGTTCATAGAAACATAGAAAATAGGTGCAGGAGTAGACCATTCGGCCTTCGAGCCTGCACCATCATTCAATAAGATCATGGCTGATCATTCACCTCAGTACCCCTTTCCTGCTTTCTCTCCATACCCTTTGATCCCTTTAGCCGTGAGGGCTATATCTAATTCCCTCTTGAATATAACTAACGAACTGGCATCAACAACTCTCTGTGGTAGAGAATTCCACAGGTTAACAACTCGCTGAGTGAAGAAGTTTCTCCTCATCTCGGTCCTAAATGGCCTATCCCTTATCCTTAGACTGTGACCCCTGGTTCTGGACTTCCCCAACTTCGGGAACATTCTTCCTGCATCAAACCTGTCCAGTCCTGTCAGAATTTTATATGTTTCTATGAGATCCCCTCTCATCCTTCTGAACTCCAGTGAATACAGGCCCAGTCGATCCAGTCTCTCCTCATATGTCAGTCCCGCCATCCCGGGAATCAGTCTGGTGACCTTAGCTACACTCTCAATAGCAAGAATGCCCTTCCTCAGATTAGGTGACCAAAACTGAACACAATATTCCAGGTGAGGCCTCACCAAGGCCCTGTACAACTGCAGTAAGACCTCTCTGCTCCTCTACTTAAATCCCCTAGCTATGAAGACCAACATGCCATTTGCCTTCTTCACCACCATGACACACAGATCTCGTTGCACCTCCCCTTTTCCTAATCTGTCGCCATTCAGATAATATTCTGCCTTCATGTTTTTGCCACCAAAGTGGATAACCTCACATTTATCCACATTATACTGCATCTGCCATGCATTGGCTAACCTGTCCAAGGCACTCTGCTGCCTCGTAGCATCCTCCTCACAGCTCACACTGCCACCCAGCTTAGTGTCATCTGCAAACTTGGAGATATTACACTCAATTCCTTCATTGATGTATATTGTAAATAGCTGGAGTCCCAGCACTGAGCCCTGCGGCACCCCACTAGTCACTGCCTGCCATTCTGAGAAGGACCCATTTATCCCTACCCTCTGCTTCCTGTCTGCCAACCAGTTCTCTATCCACGTCAATACATTACTCCCAATACCACGTGCTTTAATTTTGCACACTAATCTCTTGTGTGGGACCTTGTCAAAAGCCTTTGAAAGTCCAAATACACCACATCCACTGGTTCTTCCTTGTCCACTCTACTAGTTACATCATCAAGCCTGTCCCTTACTGTCAAGCAACTTATGCATAGCATCTGCCCCCCCACTCTCACCAATTCCATTGGTCAGCCACACGATCTCCTGGGAAAGACAAGCAAAGGAGAAAATCCCTGGACCAATTTCAGGGTTGGCGGGGGGGGGGGGGGGGGGGGGGGGCGGTGGTGGAGGGGAGAAGAACTCTTGGAAATTCCTCTCCAATACACAAAGACAATCGAACAAGTTTCAAGAGACCATGGCGGGGGTTGGGGACGCATTACATTGCGCGCAGATTCTCAGGCATACAGGCATATGAATCTAACGCAAAACACCCGACCAGCAGTGAGTTAAAGCCTCAGGCCTGCCCTGCTGCTGCAGAAATCATACATCTTTTATAGAACTTGACGGATGTCTCATTTTGTTTGTGTGTGCATGTGGTATTTATGCACATGGTTGATAGAAGAGAACAGGATCAGGCTGGGTATGATGTCTCTATGACCAAGTACCATGATGTTGTTCAGTATCACAGCTCATATACAAATAATAGCCACTTGGGTGAGGCAAGCACCTGTGAAACCGAACCTCAGCAAGGAGTCAAATACATCAGGAAAGGAGGAAAAGGGGAAAACAAAATTACAGAGATTACTTAATGAGGAATCTCATTTTCGACTTTGCTACCAGCTGTGCCCTAATTATCCAAGCTTGTTAACTTGTAATGTATATAATGATTCGAAAGACTCACTCAGGTGCAAACCTGGTTCAACTTTATTCACACCCAAAGTGCGCACATGACATGGTACTCGCTCTTATATACCAGGGCCCGCGCACACGCGCGTACAGCCCGATTACCTCTGACAGTGGCGCCCCCTGGTGTCTAGTGACCCCAAGCATCAATACACAAGATCTTAGTATCAGTCTCTTTACAAATGAAGGCGGTCTGGGGCTTTTCGCTCACGAGTTGATCGTCTCGGTTCAACTCCTGTTCTGGGCGAGCGTTCTGAGTCAGTTATGACTGGAGGCTGAGTAACCGATCTGATGAAAGTGGTGATGACCCTATCAGAGACTGGAGGTCCAGTTTCATAATGACAGCAAACTCCTCTGATGAATGAACATTGGTTGGTTGGTCACTGACTGCATCTTCCTCAAGCGGTTCCAGTTCATCCGTGTGCCGCAGTTTTATCTGATCAACATGTTTCCTGCATGTTTGCCCATTCTTGAGCATGGCAGTAAACACTCTTGTTACCCTCCTTGGCTGTAATAGTACCAGCGATCCACTTTGGACCTTGACCATAGTTCAGTACATAAACCGGATCGTTGACAGAGATGTCACGTGACACAGCAGCATGATCATGATACCCTTGCTGACTATGACTGTTTTCAACACGATCATTCAAATCGGGATGAACAAGAGAGAGCTTGGTCTTGAGATTTCTCTTCATCAGTAGTTCAGCAGGGGAGACTCCAGTAAGCGGATGAGGTCTGCTCCTATAACTGAGCAGTATACAGGACAAGCGAGTCTGCAGTGAACCCTGAGTTACACTTTTCATACTCTGCTTGATCGTTTGAACAGCACGCTCTGCTTGACCATTAGAAGCAGGTTTGAATGGGGCTGACCGCACATGTTTAATACCATTGAGTTTCATCAACTTTTGAAACTCCAGACTTGTGAAGCAAGATCCATTGTCGCTCACAACAATGTCAGGCAAACCATGAGTAGCAAACATGACACGAAGGCTCTCAATAGTAGCTGTAGACGTACTGGATGACATAATAATACACTCTATCCACTTTGAATATGCATCCACCATAACAAAAAACATCTTTCACAGGAAAGAGCCCGCAAAATCGATGTGGATCCTCAACCATGGTTTAGGTGGCCATGACCAAAGACTCAGCGGAGATTCCGCTGGTACTTTACTTAGCTGCATGTAAGTATTGCACTGATGCACACATGATTCCAGGTCAGAGTCAATTCCAGGCCACCCCAACATGAGCCCTGGCAATGGCTTTCATCATGACGATACCAGGATGAGTGCTTTGTAGTTCAGTACAAATTTTTCTCTGCCTTTCTTAGGCATAACAACACGATTGCCCCACAGTAGACAATCTGACTGAATGGATAGTTCATCTTTGCGACGGTTGTAAGGTTTGATCTCCTCACACATTTCCATAGGTATTGCAGACCAATCGCCACTGAGGACATGTTTCACAACCGATAAAATAGGATCATAGCTGGTCCAGATCCTCACTTTTGAGCAGTGATAGGAGTTCCTTCACTCTCAAAAGCATCCATTACTAACAGTGGATCTGCAGGTTGAGGCATCTCCACTTCAGGTGTGGGCAACGGCAGATGACTGAGTGCATAAGCATAATTCTCAGTGCCAGGTCTATGACGAATAACATAATCATAGGCAGACAATGTCAACGCCCACCTCTGGATACGGGACGTTGCATTGGTATTAATACCTTTGTTTTCCGAAAACAATGAAATGAGTGGCTTGTGATCCGTTTCGAGTTCAAAATGAAGACCAAGCAGATACTGATGCATATTTTTGGCCCCATACACACAGGCCAAAGCTTCTTTTTCTACCATACTGTAAGCTCTTTCCGCCTTTGACAAACTTTTCGAAGCATACGCAACAGGTTGTAGCTTACCCGACTCATTTGCTTGTTGGAATACACAGTCAACCCCATGTGATGAAGCATCACAGGCCAATACAAGACGCTTACATGGATCTTAGTGAACAAGCAGCTTATTCAAATAGAGCAGATTCTTAGCTTTCTCAAAAGCTCTATCTTGAGATACACCCCAGACCCAGTTGTCACCTTTTCTGAGCAGCATGTGCAGTAGCTCTAATAAAGTGCTCAATCTGGGTAAGAAATTACCGAAGTAGTCGAGTAGCCCAAGGAATGAATGCAGCTCCATCACATTCTGAGGTCTAGGTGCATTTTTGATGGCTTTGGTTTTCAAATCAGTAGGCCTGATGCCATCAACAGCAATCTTCTTCCCCAGGAATTCAACTTCAGGTGCCATGAAGACACACTTCGAACGTTTCAGCCTGAGTCCCACTTTGTCCAGACAATGTAGGACTTCTTCAAGATTGTTCAGATGTTCAGCAGTGTTGCGACCTGTGAGCAGAATGTCATCTTGAAACACGACGGTTCTAGGAACGGACTTCAATAGACTCTCCATGTTCCTCTGAAATATGGCTGCAGCCAAACGGAATCCAAAAGGACACCTGTTGTAGACAAACAGTCCTTTATGGGTGTTGATGTAGGTGAGTTTCTTTGAAGTGTCAACAAGCTCCTGTGTCATATAGGCCAACGTCAGATCCAGTTTCCACCAGCTAGCATGGCGAATAGGTCATCAGCCTTCGGTAGCGGATACTGATCCTGTTTGGAAAATCGGTTAATCGTAACCTTGTAGTCTCCACAGATCCTGACATGCCATCACTCTTTAACACAGGAACGATAGGATTGGTCCATTCGTTAAATTCGACCGGTGATATGACCCCTTCACATTGGAGTCTGTCAAGCTCAATTTCAACCTTCTCCCTCATCATGTACGGAATAGCCCGAGCTTTATGAGAGACTGGTCTTGCATCAGAATCCAGGTGAATCTGCACCTTGACTCCAGTAAAATTGCCAATGCCCGGTTCAAACAAAGAAGGAAATTTCTTCAGCACTTGAGCACACGAAGTGTCATCCACCGAGGACAACGTTTTGATATCATTCCAGTTCCACTTGATTTTCTCGAGCCAATTCCTGCCAAACAGCATTGGACCATTACCTGGGACGATCCATAATGGTAAATCGGGAACCACACCATCATACGACACCCTGACTACTGCACTGCCAATCACCGGTATGAGTTCCTTAGTGTAAGTACGCAACTTGGCATTGACTGGACTCAGCTTAGGCTTCACAGCCTCAGTGTCCCACAGCTTGTCGAATGTTCTTTGGCTCATCATCGACTGACTCGCACACGTGTCCAGCTCCAGTGATACAGGCACACCATTTAGCTTCACATTAACCATTATCGGTTGGCTCTTTGTCAGGAACGAATACAGGCCGTACACTTCCTCCTCGGGTATCTTGAGTTACATATCCGGGCCAGCACTGGACTGGTCATCATCATCAATGTGATGAGCAGCAGCACGCTTGCTCAGTTGTGGGCACATTCGCTGAAGATGCCCCACTTTCGAACAGCCTTTACAGATGTACTGTTTAAACCGACACTGATGAGGCCGATGGTTGCCGCCACAACGCCAACAGAGTGAAATCGGATTTGTACCAGTTGGTGGACTTTGAACAGCTACAGGTTTCACATAAGCAGTCGAGTAGGCTCTGCCATAAGCAGCTCTGCCAGACGATGACACAATCTTGTTTACAGTACTTGCCATGGAGCTCCGACTCTTCGATGATATCTGCCTTAAATTATCATCAGTCGCCATGTATGCCTGAGCAGTCGCGATGGCCTTGCTCAACTCCAGCGTTTCTGCAGCCAATAATTTCCGAGGGATCACATCATGGTTGATGCCTATCACGAAGAAATCTCGCAGCATGTCTTCCAACGCGTTTCCGAACTTACACGGCTCAGCCCGATGTCTTAGGTTGACGACGAATCCCGACACATCCTGACCCTCAGCACGAGCATGTGTATAGAATCGATTGCGTGAAGTGATGATCCCGTCTTTTGGCTTGAGATGTTCACGCATCAGAGCGCACAAATCCCCATACTCTTTGTCCGTTGGACGTGCAGGCGAGAGAAGATTCTTTATGAGGCCATAAATTTTTGGACCACAAACAGTGAGGAAAACCACCCTGCATCTAACTGCGTCACCAGCTTCCTCCATTTTGTTGGCCACGAAATACTGATCCAGGTGGTCGATAAAATCCGCCCAATCCTTGCCATCCACGAATCTCTCCAGAATTCCAGCGGTGCCCATTGTGCATGCGAAGATTCTGAAGTTACCTCTTCGCCAAATGCAATGTATATAATGACTCGAAAGACTTGTTACTGTAAGCTCACTCAGGGGCAAACCTGGTTCAACTTTATTCACGCCCAAAGTGTGCACATGACATGGTACTCGCTCTTATATACCAGGGCCCGTGCACATGCGCGTACAGCCCGATGATCTCCGGCAGTGGCGCCCCCTGGTGTCTAGTGACCCCAAGCATCACTTCATAACACAACTGCTGGACGATAATGCAATATAACAGATCCTATTCATACAATATAATATATACCAGGCTCTTCATTCCAATATAAATCTGCTTTACAATTGCAGCTCAATTTCTTTATTATAATCGCCAGAAAGCAAATCTCTCAGCCTTTGTCTAAATTTTAAGCCATCTCATTAGTCTTTGTTTTATATAGTATTATAAAAGAATAATGAATGGTACAGTAAATTTTACTGTTCTGCCTCAGGAGCTCATTAAAACCACAGAGTAAATTGTAGTCCAATTATCCAAAATTCGAGATGCACTATGAAATGTTTTTTGCATCAATAGCCAGCAGTTTGAATTAAGACATTGGCCCCAAGTTTCGGTGCACCTCCGAGCTGGACGCCTGTTCTTCGCGCCTAAAAGTGCGCTTGAAAAAAACTTCGATATTCTCCGGCTCCTCGGAGCTCGATCTCAGCTTGGCGCAGCGCGCTCTTCACAGCGGGGGGCGGAGCCAAACACTCGCGCCGATTCTGTAAGTATTGGGGGGCAGGTCCAATTTAAATGAGCCAACGTGGTGCCGGAAACCCTGCGCGTGCGCGTTGGAGCGTGCGCGCACGCGCAGTGTCAAACAAACATTGGCACTCGGCCATTTTTAAAAGGACTCGGCTGCCGGCCAGCCACTGACGCCGCTCCTATCCCATGGCCGATTGACCTCAACCCCCTTGAAAAGCTGCGTGCCTCCGGTGTTGATCCTTCGGCTGCCGGCCAGCCACTGACGCCGCTCCTATCCCATGGCCGAATGGCCTCAGCCCCCTTGAAAAGCTGCGTGCGTCCGGTGTTGATCCTTCGGCTGCCGGCCAGCCACTGACGCCGCTCCTATCCCATGGCCGAATGGCCTCAACCCCCTTGAAAAGCTGCATGCCTCCGGTGTTGATCCTTCGGCTGCCGGCCAGCCACTAAGAGAATGAAGGCCTGCCTGCAGCACAGCAGCTCAGCTCGAAGGCTGCTTACTGCCGCTGTTGGGGCTGCCGTCGAGACACTGACGCCACACCCCTGCCTGTCTCCAACATGAAAGGCCTGCCTGAAGCACTTTCAAACAGGTAGGAACATGGTTTATTTAATCTTTTCTTTGCTTATAAATTTTTATTCAGGTTGGATTTATTTGTATAATATTTGTATAAGTATAACTAAGGATTGATTGTAGAATTTAATGACTTCCCTTCCCCCCGCCCCTCCCCCCCCCACCTCGTTCCCTACGCCTGATTTGTAACCTGCACCAGATTTTCTAAAGTGTAGACAAGGTTTTTTTGAGCGTACAAAAATCTTCACTTACTCCATTCTAAGTTAGTTTGGAGTAAGTTTTCAACTGCCGACACTTTGAAAACAGGCGTAAGTGGCCGGACACGCCCCCGTTTGAAAAAAAAATTCTGTTCCAAAGTGAAACTGTTCTAACTGACTAGAACTGGAGCAAACTAAATGCCGAGAATTTGAATTTCTAAGATACTCCGTTCTACACCAGTTGCTCCAAAAAATCAGGAGCAACTGAGGCCGAAACTTGGACCCATTGTATATATTCTCACCTCTTGCTCAGAATTGACATCAGCTCCACTTTTTAATAGCATCTCTGCCACTTTCTCTCCGTCCTTAACTCGAGCTGCAATGTGTAGTGGGGTCTCCTGAGCCTGTGGAGAGAAAGGCGGTATCATTGGACCGTCACCTTTACAATCTCAATCAGACATAAACTGGAACCAGCGGCAAAAAATAAATAAAAGTAATCCCAAAAGATTCAGCTGTGTACAATGCATTTCTTTTGTAACATATGTCGATGGAGAATTCCATTTTTCAATCTGCTTCCTGCCATCGTTTCATTTTAGAGTGCTCGATGGAGCTAACATGCTGTGAAAGAAACAAACTTGTATTTTATATAGAAAGGCTTGCATTTATATAGCGCCTATCACGACCACCGGACGTCTCAAAGCACTTTACAGCCAATGAATTACTTTTGGAGTGTAGTCACTGTTGGAAATATAGGAAACATGCAGCCAAATTGCGCACAGCAAGCTCCCGATATGGTATTGGATAGCAAAGTTTTAGGGGAACCTCTATAGGTCAAAAGGTCTTGTGGTTCAGGCCCACCCCTAAAAATAGGTTAAAAGTAACCTCCCGGAAGCTTGTTCTCACAGAGAGAGTGAAGGAAGCCCTAGAAGGAAAGAATTGCTCACGTGTGTCAACCGTCTGTCCGATCGGATCGATATCAACTATTGTTACGGTCGTATTTTTTGCTGTATAACTAATGTGATATATTCTGTCTTAAACTCTGATAAAACACAATATACCGAACTGGATTATTTAAAATGACCAGAGATAGCCGTAAACTGGTTACTTCCGCCAATGGGAACAGTTTCTCTCTATCTACTCTGTCTAGACCCCTCATGATATTCAACACCTCTATCAAATCTGTTCTTACCTTGCCCCCTTTAAGCTGGACCTGGGCCCCAAAGCCCAGCAGGGTCTGTACTACCATGGGTTTGCAGTACTGCACCGCAATGTGTAGGGCTGTGTAGCAGTCCTTCGTTTTAGCATCAACGTGCGCCCCCTTCTGGAGTAAAGCTTTCACGACAGCTGTGTGCCCTCTCTTTGCTGCAGCATGGAGACACACTGCTCCTGACTAGTGAAAGAAAAAAAAACACTGTGAGAAAATAACAACAGTAACAACTTGTATTTATATAGCGTCTTTAATGTAATGAAATGTCCCAAGTCACTTCACAGGAATATTGAGAAAAAAATTTGACACCGAGCCGCATAAGTAGAAATTAACGCAGGTGACCAAAAGCTTAGTCAAAGAGGTATGTTTTAAGGAGCATCTTGAAGGAGGAAAGAATTAGAGAGGCGGAGAGGTTTAGGCAGGGAGTTCCAGAGCTTGGGGCCTAGGCAATAAAAGGCAAGGCCACCAATGGTTGAGCGATTATAACCAGGGATGCTCAAGAGGGCAGAATTAGAGGAGTGCAGACATCTCGGGGGGTTGTGGGGCTGGAGGAGATTACAGGGATAGGGAGGGTGAGGCCATGGAGGGATTTGAAAATATGGATGAGAATTTTGAAATCGAGGCGTTGCTTTACCGGGTGTAGGTCAGCGAGCACAGGGGTAATGGGTGAGCGGGACTTGGTGCGAATTAGGACACAGACTGCCGAGTATTTAGCAGCAAAATAAGCAGCCGAGAGTTTTGTTAACACCCTTTAAAAAATCCCTCGAAGATCCTGTTCACTGTGTTCATACACCTACTTTGCTGTTTATTATTGTAGAATTTAAAATGCCAAACCCCATGCTATTTTTTGTGATGTGCTCTATTTTAAGTGTTAATAATTCCATTATATGTTATTTTAGGTCAAATCATAGAATGTACATTGAACACTAAAGCTGCTTGCAATTTTTTAATGTTTTCTTACTATCATAATTCTCCAGGGTTGCTTACAGATTTCAGTCAGTATATGCAAGCTGTGATGAGGCATCCTCCCTTCACAGGACGGCAGTGAGGGAGTCAAAAGATCCGAGGGGCCCATCTTTTCCCCCTCCGTCACAGAGTGGGAGCTGGGGATCCAGTGGTGGTTAAACCCTAACTCCCCACAGGGCAGGACTCAAGCAATGCGTGGAGATAGGTCTGCGTGAAAGAGGAGACTGAGACACTGCAGTTAGTGCCATTTTCCTGGTTAGAAGTGATGAACTTATTTTACAAACATGTTTGATATATTTTTCAAATTTCCTTTTCTCTTCTGAAACCACTAATTTGTGTTGAGTCCATTGGGACTAGCAGCCTGCCGGTACCTCAAAGTTGGCATTCCTCATGTTAGCCAGTGACTGTCACTTGGCTTCAAACACAGTTTACATCTTTCTAACATGGGTCGCTCAATCAAGAGCCCTGGCTGACCTTTCCCCTCCCTAGTCCTGGAGCTTTGACACTAACTGGAGCGTTGCCAACTTGACTGAGATCAATGGACTCAGTGCAGACTAATTGAACTTGAGACCTTCCCAATGTCTGCAGCTCAGCATCACTCCAGGCAGTGCATTTAATACCTAAGCCATTGGAGTGAGCTCAGTCTTTAACCTTGGGCATTCCTAACTTGCAATCCCAAAACTTATTGGTTTGGTTAAAAGAATGGCAGCTGAAAGCATCAAAGATGTTAGGAAAAGTGCCATTCTGTTAGAATGATTTTTTTATGTTAAATATAATTGTAAATAGCTTCAAAACATACTATTTTCAAGGTGGCCTAGGCTCCCGGCACAGGGGCTACTTTACATTCAAAAGTCACGGCCCAATGATGTCATTGGTGCTGCGATGTAACCTTAACCAAAGATGATGGGGAGTCCCGCGCTGTCTGTAGCCTGACAGCAGAACCATGACAGGTGGAACAGACTGGCCAGATGAGGCCAAGGTCAGTTTTTTAAAAATTACTTCTGTCAGAACTACTTGTGGGCAGGAGTGCTCCTCCCAGGTCCCGCAAGGAATCATTGGGCCTTTCCCCGACCAATTTGGTACAGAACCAGAAGATACGCTCATCGGGAGAAGCAGTGAGTAAGCCAGAGGAGTAATTGGTGAGCATTTATCCCAGCCCACACATCTTTAAGACCACCGCATAGTGTGAAGGGGTGCCATGTGTCCCAAGCCTTAGGGGTTTAGTGGGGAGGTTTTGAACGGATCATAGGCATATGCACATTCTGTTGGACAGATTCGGTGATGCACTTTTGAATTGAGCAGGGGTGTTTTAGACGTGGGTACTTCGCGTTAGGGGCTTGTTCAGACGGGCCAGGGTTGTGTGTTATACTGTGTTTGTTTTACACCACCAGCGTGTGTTTTACTGGGTGCAGGTGTGTGCTTTAACTTGAATAAAAGCATTGCGACGGTTAAGACCAAAAGATCTGGCTATAACTGTGTATTTCTGTTCACCACTATAATTCCGATGTCTAGAACTGTTGTGGGGGGCGGGGGTGATTCGAAACCACCAAGGGCAAAACCACTTACAACAGTATTTTAGCACAGTGATACCAAGTGCTGATTACAAATGCTATAAGAATGGTCTGAGCTGGAACAGTGGAAAAGTGATTCTGCTTTTTGTTTTTGGACACTAAATTTTACTGTATTATTTTGGACACTGAGCAGCTCTGAATTGCTAACCTCCTCTTTTCCTCCTGCCCCCACCTCTGCACCCTGTAAAGCTGAGTAAGTGGGCTACATACACATGCTGCCACGTTTAGAGCAATTGCACTGTGCTGCAGTGATGGAAGAAAGAGCAAGACTTCAAAGGGGAAATATTGGCCGACCACCTCAGGGAACATTTTGCAGCCTAATATAGTCAAGTGACGTAACTGCAAATTCATGGAGAATTGAAACAGAATTTTCAATGTTGCTTCACCTTGTCAGATATTGAGGTCCTCTTTTAATGGAGCTGTCACAGACACTGGGAAAAACTTCTGCTTAGATAAGAGCTTTATGAGTATGAGTTTTTAAGTAAAATACAGCATTGTTGGTCCTCAGCATCAAGTAAAAGCTTGCTAGAACCTCCACTGTTTTTGCCTGCTTAATGCCCATTTAACTGTTGAAATGACATGTTACGCCCAGATATAGCCCATTTTGGCACAAAATGGAAACTGACGGGCTTTTTTAGGAGACTTATCGCTGAGCGTTATTTTCCCCATGTGCTTAACGCCGAGAACAAATATTATTGCCCACCCACGCTTTTTGGGCGGAATCAGCAGAATGGGCGATTTCAATGCCCATATTATTGGCCAGCGTTACTTTCCTCACAGACTTAACGCCGAGATTCAATAATAACGCCTGGTGACTATTTTTTGTCGTAAAGAATAGATTTATCCAAACTAACAGCCATAGAGATCGTCCACCGTCAATTTCACCACCTCGCATTCATATCGCCCAGAATATCGCCTGCTCAAAAAACCGCCCACAAAAAGTAGAACTAACCAGGATGGATGCCAGCGGCGTGGCTGGCATTTGTTAAATCCCACTCTTACGTGAGGAGCTGATATCGGAAAGATTTGCCTGAAAGAGCACTGATGTGAGTGACAACGCTGACACACTGCTGTGTGTGTGCAGCTCAGACATCAATGGTGCCCATCACCTTGGTGCCAGTTAAAGTTTACGTTGATTGATGTAAAGTTGGTATTTAACCCTATCAAGGTAAGGAATCACTAGCGTGTAACGGTCCAGCTATCTGAGACAATGCGCAACAAAGTTATGTTCAATAACAAAAGTTTAATACCAACATTGGTGTAACATCATAAGTGACACAGCTAATAACACCCAACCCCTGCCCACATCCCACTTTTTCCACCATTGACATAAATCACATGGTCAACATATCCAGCAACACAGAATACAAAGGCAAAGCAGGAGCGTAGTCCCCAGCCCCCATATATTGCAACAAATTGCATACACCCACATGGAGATATAACACAGCCATCACCTGCACAACATGCACCTCACTTTCCTTCCCCCCTCTCTTTCTTCTCCCCACCTTTATCCCTTCCCCTCCTCGCTCCACGGTGCCTGGCCGAGGAGCTTCTCAGGTGGTGCCTCATTGGGGAGGCATGAAGGCAGATGCGATGGGTGCACGGGTTCGGGAGCAGGGGGTGCCGAGGGGGCAACATTCTCTGATGAAGAAGCAGGATCTTGGTCCTTGCTCTCATCTGTCACTAGCAGTGGTAGTGCGGAACCTAAGGTTGGAGTGCCATGCTCGGGGACCATTGGGAGCCCTCTGCCACCACTGTTCCTGGCTACCAGCTCCAGGGTCTCCTCCATCCCTTCCATGTTATAGCTTATTTGTTGGGCAAAAACTCGGTGCCAACTATGTTCTTGGTGCTTAGTCGGCTTTTTGCTACTGGTGAATCTACCTCATGCCTCCCACAACAGCCAGACAAGCACACACCACAGCCACACACGCTTTCAGTGCCTCTGAGCTCCCTCTCTCTCTGTCTCCTCTTCTGCGCATGTCATGATGACCCTTGACCTCCTGAATCGCGGGATTCAAGCGTTGCCATGTCGTTGCTAAGCACAGCCACACTTAATGCAGAAGATCAAAACATTTTTAGCTACCGCCCAATTGATATCGCTCAAGGTAAAGCTCATTTTCAAAAATGTAAACTAGGTGTTTTGAGAATGGGCAAGAAGCCGGCCATCTGAAACCCCTTTTATACCGCCTACGCCGGAAATAACACCCATTTTTGGATGAAAGGCTGAAAAGTGGAGGTTCTAGCCCTTGGTCACAGTGCTTGCCCATGGTCCTTGGCATATCATAAGGCCTGGTCAGAACAATGTAAGACAGCTCTCTGTCGGCTTAGCAAGTAAAATGTGGTATGATGGGGGTCAAGGGGAAAGCTCTCAAGCAGCTGGGCTCATTTCTAACACACTGGAAGGTGGTCAGGGTTGTTGGACGCCAATGATCACAGCCACAGGACATTGCTGCAGACGTTGCTCCTGGAAACATCCTGTGAACATCGAATAGGATTGGGCTCAGCTTTGATGCCCTCCTCCTCTCTCACTAAGGTGGATTATCCCTGTCGAGGTTCACACAAGAATTACCACTTACACGGGCACTTGTGGAACCATATACTCCAAAAGTGAGTTCTCAGGTGATTGAACAGTTCCAATACAGGAATTACAGTCTCTGTCACAGGTAGGACAGACAGTGGTTGAAGGAAAGGGTGGGTGCGGAGTGTGGTTTGCCGCACGCTCCTTCCACTGTCTGCGCTTGGTTTCTGCATGCTCTCGGCGACGGGACTCGAGTGGTCAACGCCCTCCCGGATGCTCTTCCTCCACTTAGGGCAGCCTTTGCCCAGGGACTCCCAGGTGTCGGTGGGGATGTTGCATTTTATCAAGGAGGCTTTGAGGGTGTCCTTGAAACGTTTCCTCTGCCCACCTTGGGCTCTACTCATTGGAATTCAGAAGAATGAGAGGTGATCTTATCGAAACGTATAAGATTATGAGAGGTCTTGACAAGGTGGATGCAGAGAGGATGTTTCCACTGATGGGGGAGACTAGAACTAGAGGGCATGATCTTAGAATAAGGGACCATCTATTTAAAACTGAGATGAGGAGACATTTTTTCTCTGAGGGTTGTAAATCTGTGGAATTCACTGCCTCAGATAGCTGTGGAAACTGGGACATTGAATAAATTTAAGACAGTTTCTTAAACGATAAGGGGATAAGGGGTTATGAGGAGCAGGCAGGGAAGTGGAGCTGAGTCCATGATCAGATCAGCCATGATCGTATTGAATGGCGGAGCAGGCTCGAGGGGCTGTATGGCCGACTCCTGTTCCTGTTTCTTACGTTCTTATGCTCTTCCTCCACTTAAGGTGGTCTTGGGCCAGGGATTCCCAGGTGCTGGTGGGGATGTTGCATTTTATCAAGGAGGCTTTGAGGGTGTCCTTGAAACATTTCCTCTGCCCACCTGGGGCTCGCTTGCCATGTAGGAGTTCCGAGTAGAGCGCTTGCTTTGAGAGTCTCGTGTCAAGCATGCGGATGATGAGGGACCAGGAGATCCAGTCAACTGTGAAGGACGATGGAGCATCCTCCTCCGTTTCGGGTGCCCCCAAAAGTTTGTCACCATCCTCCGCCTACTCCACGATGACATGCAAGCCGTTATCCTGACCAACGGATCCACCACAGACCTAATCAACGCCCAGACCGGGGTCAAGCAGGGCTGCGTCATCGCGCCAACCCTCTTCTCAATCTTCCTTGCTGCAATGCTCCATCTCACTCTCAAACAAGCTCCCCACTGGAGTGGAACTAAACTATTGAAGCAATGGGAACTTGTTCAACATTCGTCACCTCCAGGCTAGATCCAAGGTCACTCCATTCTCTGTCATCGAACTACAGTACGCAGTCGATGCATGCATCTGCGCACATTCAGAGGCTGAACTCCAAGCCATCGTCAACATCTTCACTGAGGCGTACAAAAACATGGGCCTTACACTAAACATTCGTAAGACAAAGGTCCGCCACCAACCTGACCTCGCCACACAGCACTGCCCCCAGTCAACAAAATCCATGGCATGGCCATGAACAACCTGAACCATTTTCCATACCTTGGGAGCCTACTATCAGCATGGGCAGACATCGATGACGAAGTTCAGCACCGCCTCCAGTGTGCCAGCGCAGCCTTCGGTCGCCTGACGAAGAGAGTGTTTGAAGACCAGGACCTCAAATCTGGCATCAAGCTTATGGTCTACAGGGCAGTAGTGATACCTGCCCTCCTATATGGCTCAGAGACATTGACTATATACAGTAGACACCTCAAAGCGCTGGAGAAGTACCACCAGCGCTGCCTCCGTAAGATCCTGCAAATCTATTGGGAGGATAGATGCACCAACGTCAGTGTTCTCGCTTAGGCTAACATCCCCAGCATCGAAGCACTGACCACACTCAACCAGCTCCGTTGGCTGGGCCACATCGTCCACATGCCCGACACGAGACTCCCAAAGCAAATGCTATACACTTATTAAAATGGGGTCAGGTACATTGGGGTACATTTACAGGCCCCATGTACCCAGCAGAGCGTCATGCTCAAAGGAAGTGCAGATTGGAAAGTCTGTGCTATAGATCTCTGAATCCTGCTCCCTTCAAGTACAGTTCCCCATTGGTAGGGCAGGATTGATGATGTGACCGAGGATCTAGCGGGAAGGAGGAACTGAGGGAAATCCTTATTAGTCAGGAAATGGTGTAGGGAAAAATGATGGGATTGAAGGCCGATAAATCCCCAGGACCTGATAGTCTGCATCCCAGAGTACTTAAGGAAGTAGCCCTAGAAATAGTAGATGCATTGGTGGTCATTTTCCAGAATTCCATGGACTCTGGATCAGTACCTATGGATTGGAGGATAGCTAATGTAACCCCACTTTTTAAAAAAGGAGAGAGAGAGAAAACAGGGAATTATAGACCGGTTAGCCTGACATCAGTGGTGGGAAAAATGCTGGAATGAATTATTAAAGATGTACTAGCAGAGCATTTGGAAAGCAGTGACAGGATCGGTCCAAGTCAGCATGGATTTATGAAAGGAAATTATGCTTGACAAATCATCTAGAGTTTTTTGAGGATGTAACTAGTAGAGTAGATAAGGAAGAACCAGTGGATGTGGTGTATTTGGACTTTCAAAGGGCTTTTGACAAGGTCCCACACAAGAGATTAGTGTGAAAAATTAAAGCACATGGTATTGGGGATAATGTATTGACGTGGATAGAGAACTGGTTGGCAGACAGGAAGCAAAGAATAGGAATAAACAGGTCCTTTTCAGAATGGCAGGCAGTGACTAGTGGGGTGCCGCAAGGTTCAGTGCTGGGACCCAGCTATTTCCAATATACATTAATGATTTAGATGTAGGAATTGAAGGTAATATCTCCAAGTTTGCAGATGACACTAAGCTGGGTGGCAGTGTGAGCTATGAGGAGGATGCTAAGAGGCTGCAGGGTGACTTGGACAGGTTAGGTGAATGGGCAAATGCATGGCAGACGCAGTATAATGTGGATAAATGTGAGGTTATCCACTTTGGTGGCAAAAAACAGGAAGGCAGATTATTATCTGAATGGTGGCAGATTAGGAAAAGGGGAGGTGCAAAGAGACCTGTCATGGTACATCAGTCACTGAAGGTAAGCATGCAGGTACAGCAGGCAGTAAAGAAAGCAAATGGCATGCTGGCCTTCACAGCGAGAGGATTTGAGTATAGGAGCAGGGACGTCTTACTGCAGTTGTACAGGGCCTTGGTGAGACCACACCTTGAGTATTGTGTGCAGTTTTGGTCTCCTAATCTGAGGAAGGACGTGCTTGCTATTGAGGGAGTGCAACGAAGGTTCATCAGACTAATTCCCGGGATGGCAGGACTGATATATGAAGAAAGACTGGATCGGCTAGGCTTATACTCACTAGAATTTAGAAGAATGAGAGGGGATCTCAGAAACAAATAAAATTATGATGGGACTGGACAGGTTAGATGCAGGAAGAATGTTCCCGATGTTGGGGAAGTCCAGAACCAAGGGTCACAGTATAAAGATAAGGGTTAAGCCATACGAGATGAGGAGAAACTTTTTCACCCAGAGTGGTGAACCTGCGGAATTCTCTGCCACAGAAAGTTGTGGAGTCCAGTTCGTTGGATATATTTAAGAGGGAGTTAGATGTGACCCTTACGGCTAAGGGGATCAGGGGGTATGGAGAGAGCGCGGGAGTAGGGTACTGAAGTTGTATGATCAGCCATGATCATATTGAATGGTGGTGCAGTCTCGAATGGCCGAATGGCCTGCTCCTGCACCTATTTTCTATGCTTGTTTCTATAAGGAATAGTGCTTGCCAAATTGGTCCATTCATTCATGCAGAAAATCTGTGCCCAGACGGTTCATGGTCAAACACCCACAATGAAGGAGGCAAATAAAACATTTAAAAAAATGAATCAGTTCTACCTTATTGGGCATGTGCAAAGGGACCCCTTTCTTCAGGAATGCCAGGGCTGTATCAGGATGGCCACACTGTGAGGCAATGTGCATTAGGGTACTTCCATCCTATAAGTAAAGCACATCGTAAAAAGTTCACAAGTATCTGTTTATTTAGTAAATAGAAAGACTTGCATTTATATCGCACCTCTCACGACCACCAGACATCCCAAAGCACTTTACAGCCAATGAAGTACTTTTTGAAGTGTAATCACTATTGTAGTGTAGGATACGCGGCAGTCAATTTGCACAGCAAGCTCCCACAAATAGCACTGTGATAATGACCAGATAATCTGTTTAATGATGTTGATTTAGGGATAAATAATGTCCAGGACACTGGGGATAACTCCCTTGCTCATCTCCGAAGTAGTGCCATGGGATCTTTTATGTCCACCTGAGACGGAAGACGTGGCCTTGCTTTAACGTCTCATCCGAAAGACAGCATCTCCAAAAGTGCAGCACCTCCTCAATCCTGCACTGGAGCGCCAGCCTAGATTTTCGTGCTCAAGTCTCTTGAACCCAGAGATGAGAGTGCTACCAACTGAGCCACGGCATGAAGTATTTACCATAAGTAACATTGAACACACCAGGCTCCTTGATGCCCTAGGAGATAAATGCTGTCTGGGGTATGGTACTGAGACATACAAGTCTGAGTCCTAGATTCTGCTGACTTAGCTGATCTCAGCCCAGGTAGTAATGACCTAAATATCCCTGGGATAGGGAGGAACAACAACAAAACCATCAGCCAGACATGCATGTGTCATTGCATCTGCTGCTGTAGGCCTACCATGTCTATGTTGGCAGTCTAATGTTCGTATTGGTTTCTTGGAGTCCTGATGTCTGTGCACGCTGACGTCCCTCATAACTCAGTGCTCGTATGTGTTGGTATCCCCTGTGATGCTAGGGTATTCTCTGGTGTTCCACCTAGTATAGTGCTGATGTCTATATGCACGGTGTCTCTGGTTTTCTTGTGACAGTATAGCCTTGACCACACAGCAGGGTCTAAATTCAACATCATTGCACCCATTTTCTAGGTGTGTAACCGGCACAACAATAACCAATTCACAAGGCAGAGGCCTGCACAGGCATTTGGACTATAGCTATATCGGTCGGGGCTTTTGATTAAGGTGGCTCTGACCATTATTTCCAGGCTTTAAGCTGTCTAACCAGTGGTCCTTAATGGTCATTCAAAATCAAACCCCACAACTTGGTGAAATGTCCTTGTTTTGGAGTCAGAAGGAGCAAGATTGCTCTTGCCCTCCCCACAACCCCCTCCCCCCCCTCTTCCCCCCACTACATTCCCAGACTTGCCCTCTGGGCCTCAAAACCGACAGGTGAGCTGCATCAGGGTGCCAAACTGGCACCTACAACTTGCCTGAATGATGATGATGAAGCCTGAGGATGTATTTAAGATGGTCCTCGGATCTGTCCACCCTGGCGTGTCCCCACTGCACACCGCCCAGAATCGCACCCGGTTTTGGGTGCTGTCCAATATCTAGCCTAGTGAGTTCAAAACATATCCATCACAGAATCCAACTGATTAGTACAGAGCTTATGATGGCTGGATGATATTTTCTCATGTACTTTGCTCACCAGTGAGCATTATTGAAGAAAAAACTAACAGCAACAGTTCCCTCCATCACTACAGGTGTGCTCTCCCTAAAAAGAATTGCACAAATATTCAAATCAGAATTTTTTGAGGTCTCTTACCCCAATGCACAAATTTCACAAGAAGCACCATTAAAACATTCATACTGAGACCTAGAGCAGATCACGATGAACCTAGTTACATTGAGTTCGTATGCCAATGATTTACGCTCAGTTCCAAAAGTGCTTCTTAGTTAATAATCAACAGGTATTATTCCAGCCCGATGTGCCAGCCAGAGCTTCCTGCTATGTGAAAGAAGAAAGAACTTGCATTTATATAGCGCCTTTCATGACCTCAGGATGTCCCAAAGCGTTTTACAGCCAATTCAGTACTTTTGAAGTGTAGTCACTGTTGTAATGTAGGGAAATGGTTATCGGCCGACTGCTGCCAGCAAGGGAACCAGTGGACATGCCAAGTAACTGCCCTTTGCTATAGCCACGCAACCCTGGGCCTTTGTTTCTTTCACGGTTCAGTGAGGCTCATTTGCGCGTGTTTCCTTCCTGCTATTAAATGTGCCTCTAATTGTCATGCCTCTTTAGTCACTTGTGTGCCAAACAAAAAAGAAACCGCACAATGTCGGACTGATGGAATTCACTGATACCTGCTCTCGGGCTAAGCATCACAAGAAAAACAGTTGGGACAGGTACGATTTGTCCTGGACAAGTATTTCCAAGGGCCTGGCTAGAGTTTTTAGGAGCCTCGCACAACATTGCCAGTTAGGCAGCTTGTGGAGCTAAGGAGAACGCACGAGAATGCGCTCTGCTTACTTAGCACAGGGATCCCTGCGGGATTGATTGCTGTCGTTTAGTATTCCAGCTGGCTACCAGCTGGCATCGCCCGCACGACAGGCTGCATGGCTCAGAACTGCTGACGCTCACAACCTAGTGCGATGAGAGCTCAGGTGGAATTCAAGTTTGAGTTCTGACTTTAATTTCCTGGTAATCATAATGCTCATCAAAGTTGTTCACGCCGTGGGACATTTTGTCAGCCATGTTAAGCGCTCCCATGTCTGGTTAAGGTATATTTATTGCGCTGAGTCCCTCGTGCTATGGAATCTGCTCTGTTTGTATTAAATTTTTTTTAAATGAACGACACTTCAATCTGCTCCTACTACTATGCAGTTTAATATACTCCAAATGCATTATGACAAATGATTAGAAATTTCTGCAATACTAATGGACAAATGCTTAACGCATTTGTATGACATTCCTCTGACTGCTATTTTAAACTGAATATTAATCTGTTTGTTTTAAACTGGTTAGCACACCCATTGAAATAGCAGATAGAAGATGGTTGCATGAATGCATTAAGTGCTAATGATATTGCACACAGCAATTTCTAGGCTGTAATTTCTTGAAACCTTTCAAAACTGAGGGGATGGGGGTTTTCTTTCTCATTCAAGTGAGGATGTGACCACAGATCCTACCAGCCAGAGGAAAAAAGACTGGCAAACACTTCCGACTGAAATCATGCTAGGTGCCGCGTGGTTTGTGCATTTATCTTTCGAATGATACCGTATGGCAAGTGACCACCCAGGCTAGTTCCCGCTCTCTGCACGCAGGCTTTAACTCTGTGTGGGTGTTTCATTGTCAATCAGGGCAGGACATTGGGAACAGCCACCTGTTCCTGGTTCCATTCTAGAATCTAAGGCCTATTCACATCAGCCTTCTAACATTGCTCCAAGTATATAAATTTCCCTTTTTAAAACAAAAATAATAGTAAGGGTGGATCACTGCTCTCTTAGAGGGGGGAACTGCAGTCATGTTTTTTCGCGCAATTGGGGATAGTTATTCATTTTTTTTAAAAGACAACTTCTTCTGGGTTGAATACCTGTGTTCAGCTTCTGGCTGGCAGTGACTCTCCATATTTAAATACACATTTACTACCACCCAGTGATAAACAGGTCAGATTGAAGATCCTGACTACATTCCAATAAAGAAAGAGAACTTTTCTTTTCCAGAGCATTTTATCCCCCTTATTTATTGCCCCTGGGTTTCACTCTGGTTTTTGGTCTCTCCATGGTTACGGGGCTGCAGGGCAATAGGAAGAACATAAGAAATAGGAGCAGGAGTATACCATTTGGCCCCTCGAGCCTGCTCTGCCGTTTAATAAGTTCATGGCTGATCTGATCCTGGCCTCAACTCCACTTCCCTGCCCGCTCCCCTTAATCCTTCACTCACTTATCATTCAAAAATCTGTCTATCTCCACCTTAAATATATTCAATGACCCAGCCTCCACAGCTCTCTGGGGCAGAGAATTCCACAGATTTACGATCTTCTGAGAGAAGAAATTCCTCCTCATCTCAGTTCTAAATGGGCGAACCCTTATTCTTAAACTATTCCCCCTAGTTCTAGATTCCCCCACGAGTAGAAACATCCTCACTGCATCTACCTTGTCGAGCGCCTTTAGTATCTTATATGTTTCAATAAGATCACCTCTCATTCTTCTAAACTCCATTGAGTATAGGCCCAACCTGCTCAACCTTTCTTCATAAGTCAACCCCTTCATCTCAGGAATCAACCTCGTGAAACTTCTCTGAACTGCCTCCAATGCAAGTATAATCCATCCTTAAATAAGGAGACCAAAACTGTACAGCAGTACTCTAGAATGGTCTGTTCATGATGCTCCATGGTGGGGCCGAAATTCAGAGTCTCAAAGAGACCCGTTAATGCCCGTTTGCAGCGGATATTCCTAAAAATCGAATGGCCGCAACTTTGGGGTCAACAGGCCGACCCGACCTAAATTGTCGGAGATTTTTCGGCCTGGACCCCATCCTGCCCGAGTGGTTGCACCGCCAATGAAAATAATAAAAAAGCAATAAAAATACTTACCCATCGATTTTCACCTGAATCCGTCGATCCCCCGCCGCGCGGTGCCCCCAGCACCTGTCGGTGCACCATCTCCGCACTGAGTGCGGCCTGCTTTTAAGGGGAGGGCCCACTGCCACAATAGAAACATTTTTGCCAGCTGACTTGACGGTCGGCCGGCAAAATACTGCCCCTGAGTTCAGCCAGGCCGCCAACGGGCAGCCTGGCACCCCCTCTTGGGTGCCAGGCTGCTGGCCCGGCCGAAACCCTCCCTGGCGGCCCAGTGGCCAAAGTTAAAAAAATGATAGACTCTCTGCCCTTAAATGGAGGGGAGAGAGCGTGGTGACGCACACGTGCTATGACATCACCACAACTCGATCGCTGATTGACAACAGCGGAAGCCCCGACCGATCCATTTTCAGCCAGTCAGCCTGGCTTTGAATCTAAGGCCCACCCCCATTATGATCCATTTCCTGTAGTACTTTGGAAAAAATGCCAGCTTTCTGGTGCACCTGAATTTCAGCCCCAGTATGTATGGGGCTGGCTTGACGGACCAGCTGGTCTTTTCCTGCCCGTACGCGTCTTATACTCAACTCAGAACAAATTACGTCTTGTCCTTTTGTAAATTCTGCTTATTTGGTTACAACGGAAACATGTCAGAGTTTGACAGCTGTGAATGAAGGAAGTAAGGAAATACCTTCGTTCGGGCGAGTACATTGGACTTAAATTTCTCAGTCAATACTTCGACCACATTGGTGTGTCCTCGCTCAGCGGCGATGTGTAATGGTGACCGGTCCAGCTGTAACACAGGAAGAGACAACATGGATCCACATATAACCACCACAAAGTTCAATGTAATTCAATACTGTTGACTGCACTCTTAGAGTTACTTGTCCCTCTGATTGTGCTTATCGAAGCTGTGTATATTGTATTTTTTATGTTCCCCGCAATCTGCATCTCAATGTATGCACGTAAGTTAAATTGTATTTTCGCTCTAGGTGTTCACAAAATCACAAGATAATTACAGGCAAGGAAAGTAATTCGGCCCATCTTAATTCATCCATCCAGAGAGATCCTAACATCATCCACATTACCCAACTGTTTCTGAAATGGTTTTTGCCTCCACTACATTCATGTAAAGAAGAATTTCCTAACGTCAGTCCTAAAATGATCTTTTACTTGTTTGAACCTGTGTCCCTTGGTTCCATTACTGCAGTTTGCTGAAAGAATTATTCCGGATGACCCTTTCTGTACCTTTGTCAATCTAGATACCATTTTGTCACTCCACAGACCACTCTTCACCAGACCAAAAAGCCTAAGTTTCTCCAGCTTTTCCTCATAATTCGATAAATCCGATAATTTGTGGGCTAGAAAATGATCATGAAAGTTGCTGAATTGTCAACAACAACAACAACTTGTATTTATATAGCGCCTTTAACGTAAAGAGCATAGCTACCCAAACTAGCAGCCATGGAGATCGCCCACTGTCAATTTCAACACATCGCACACATATCGCCCAGAATATCACCCACTCAAAAAAACGCCCACAAAAAGTAGAACTAACCAGGACGGACACCAGCGGTGTGGCTGGCATTTGTTAAATCCCACTCTTACGTGACGAGCTGATATCAGAAAGATTTGCCTGAAAGAGCGCTGATGTGAGTGACAACGGTGACACACTGCTGTGTGTGTGCAGCTCAGACATCAATGGTGCCCATCACCTTGATGCCAGTTAAAGTTTACGTTGATTGATGTTAAGTTGTGGAATCACTAATGTGTAATGGTCCAGTGATAGAGAATTCAAGCTCTGCAGCCAGGCTGCATTTAGACAGGCTGTGAAAAAACACAGGCCACATTGCATTAAGTCATCAATCAACTTGACATTTTCGGACCTTGGGTGGCGAGCCAATTAAAACGTTAAAAGACTATTAATTGACCCAATAAGGTCAAAGAAGGCGAGTTCTTTTCTGTAAATTGAACCCGGTATAAATACAGCCATTTTGACCAAGTGGTTTCAGTAAGACAAAGGAACTGGCAATCAGCCAGCAGCTTGTTGCTCTCTGCCAAGATTAAAAAGTTAAAACTACCACCGGAGTTCGTATTTCATTGGAAATTAAGAGATCTAACAATTTTGGCGCTGCGAACAGGATCGCTGAGGAAAGAAACTGAATTTTGGACATCGGAACTACATATTGAGGTACGGACATCTCTTTTTTAAAAAAGTCCTCGGTCAAAAGTCTAAATTCGCCTCTCCTTCTACGCGATTCCGAAAGCCTCCGGTTTGCGAACCCTCTCGTTGGTAGTCGGCTCGAGGTCCCATAGACGTCAAAACTTCGGCGGTGTGTTAGTTAATTAATCACCGACCTATTGATCGGCGAGAGAGCCTACGACTCGAGACTGCAGTAAAGAAATGGCAGCAGGAGATAAGAGCAAAGAATTGCCTACAACTGTTAAAGGTGGGCAGGCACCACCTGAAGTTTCGCTAGATGAAATCCTCGAACAGTTGAAAGAATACATAGAGCAACAATTCAACTTATCTAAAACCTGTATTAAGATCGAACAAAAGTACGGAACCTCCAAAGGACAATGGTCCTTGGACGAGATTAAAAGGGTCTGGGGAAAAACGACCCGTATGAAAAATAAAGAGCGAACTAGATGGTCCCTAGCGGTTATGGGCCAGATTCGAAAGCGGAATTAAATTATAATGCGTTCCCAACATGATCGAGAACTGACCAGTACAAAGGATTAATTGCAATCAGTTTGTGCGCAGCTGCGACAGAAAAAGCTTGAACTTGAAAAGCTGGAAGCGGAAGTTAAAGATCTTAAAGGTGAAATTAAAGAATGGAAAAAATCATTAGGTCAAGAGACAATAATAGGAAAAGGAAAATGTATTGATCAATTCCCAGGGTACCCATGTTTGGATAAATTAAAAGCCAAACCCGAAGACACGACCGAGGAATAGATACGGATTCTGAATCCTCCGACAATACAGTGTCGGAGGATGATGAAGAATTAGGGGTGCGCTTTGCCCCGTTTAAAAAAAGCTGAGTTGTAGTCAAATCAGAAGAGACTGCGGATGAGGGCGGAACCAAAAAAACAAAGAGAAGGGTGTACGAAGAATACTTAGTTCATGATCCGGCAGACCCAGAGAAAATTGATAAATGGTCCAAGGAATTGCCCAATCCAAAGAAAGGGGGAGTAAAAACATGGGACCAATTGGACCACTTAAGAAATATATATCAACTTCATCCCTGGGACGGAGTGCAAATTTTGACCATAATGATGCCAAAAACACAGGGAAGAAAATTGCACGACAAGGTAGATGAAGTTTTGGGGCAGAATGAGCAAGAATTAGATGCAGGATGGGAGGCGATTAAACACTGGCTGCAAGCCTTCAGTCCAGCTAAGACAGACTGGGGAAAAATTGCAGCCTGCCAACAGAAAGGAACAGAGGAGGTCCTGGAGTATGACGAGCGGTTTAGATGCACGTGGCTAGAACATTCGGGTATGAATAATACGGATGAGGAAATGGATGAACAAGTGTTTGGACCCCTGAAAGCAGCTTTCGTGGCAGGTCTAAAGCCAGAACTGTCCAAAATGCTTAAGGTAGTGTTACCGGACTGGGAAGGGAGAGGAACTACCTTTGCAGCATTGGTGGATCGATGTAACCAATTAGATTGGGATATGGGAGCTAAAGTCCAAGCTGTACAGGCTATGGGATGGAAATCCCAGGATTCCGATAAACAGTCATTAGGAAAATTACCCGGAAAATGTCATTATTGTGGGAAAGAAGGTCACTGGGCCAAGACGTGCAGGGCCAAACAGAAAGGTCGTGGCTGGGGAAGAGGACGCAGCCAGTGATACAATTCAGCCAACAAGCCAGGCTTGTCCCAAGATAATGACCTCATAGAAGCATTTAAGCGACTGACAATACAACAACAGAAGGAGTTACTTGGGATAGCAAAAAACGATTAGAGCCCACCCTGGCCCACCTCCTCGCACTAATACAACAAAGGGGAGATGGGCTATATATAACTATGAGGGTGGGCGATAAGGATATGGACTGTCTTTTAGACACAGGGGCGGAATTAACACGCTTACCCCTACAATATGGAGACTTTTTGCCGTTGGATGGTAGGGCACGTACAGCCTATGGAGTTGGGGGCCATAAAATGGAAATTAAAAGGACAACACCGGTACTTATAGGGCTGGGTCCACATGAACTAACCACGCCGGTCTGGATAGGTCCAGTAGATCAACTCCTTTTGGGAATGGACGTTCTAATCCAAGTAGATTCATCGTTGCATTTCGAGGATGGTCGGGTGACATGGTCAATTAGAACTTTGAAGAAAGAAGAATTGAAGGAACACCCGATATGGGCTAAAGATAAGAACGATTGTGGCCTACTCCAGATAGAGACTGCGTCATTTACATTACGTGGGATTTACACTGTCCTTATCATCCACAATCATCAGGACAAGTAGAACGAATGAATCGAACTCTGAAACAACGGCTTGCCAAATATCATCAAGAAGCAACACCATGGCCCCAGGCACTACCAATAGTGCTATGTAGCATTAGGGCAACCCCGAACAGAACTACAGGTCTAAGCCCATTTGAAATTATAACAGGAAGACCCATGTCGCTACCAGGAACTATCGATTTACGGAAAGCTGATGTTCACTTAATGGGTGACATTTTGTTATCATACTGTCAGAACTGAACCAATGCTATTAGTTCTGTTTCCCGACAGGTATCGGCAGCTTGGGGTAATCCACCCGAAGGAGGACACGACATCATCCCGGGAGTCTGGGTGTATGTGAAAAAGTTGCATAAAGAACCTTTGGGTGCCAAGTGGGAGGGACCTTATCAAGTGTTATTGACCACCCAGGCAGCTGTTAAAGTCCAAGGAAAGAAAGCCTGGATCCATGCTTCACACGTTAAACGAGCTCTCGTAACTGAAGCTGAAATCTAATAAGGACAATTACTTTTTGCGAAAATGTATAAATTTACTGTATTATTGATTGTAGGTATTCTAGGCATAGGCCTACTTCTTACTAGCCGACCTTCTGCACCAAAGGGAAATAGTAGGGTAGCAAGGGAATTACATGTAAATACCTTTTTATATATGTCATACATTTATGCCAAACAAGGTAACATTTCTAGTTGTTGGGTGTGTGCGCATATTCCTATTCACTCAAAGGGAGGGATTCCCTTGAGGCCAGTTCCCTTGAATATCTCGGAAATGGCTGAGTGGATAATTAATCAAAACAAAACAGGCAATGCATTTCAGGATACGGAAAACTGGGCATGTAAATGGAAGTCAGCAGGTTACAATCTGACTACCTTTGAAGGGGGATACTAACCGTGCTACAATAATTCCAAACGGCCCCCATTTTTTGTTGTCACTAATACAACGGGAATAGGAAGACCGGGGGAATCGGTCTGTCTGATTAGAAACATCAAAGGAGGCCAAAATATGGGGTATAGTAACTGCTCCCGGAATTATAATATAATCAAGCCACGGAACCGTCCAAACTGGGCCGACGTGGGAATTTTTAACGTAACGGGGATTCTGAATAAAACAGATGGAAAAGCCTGGACAGGCCCCGGAGTGTTGCTGACAAAGAAACAGCTAACATTCATTGCATATAATGGCACCTATTGGGTGTGTGGCCACAAGGCCTACCCTTGGCTGCCCCAGAATTGGATGGGATCCTGCTATTTAGCCTACATTGTGCCTTATATGTATCATATAAAGTCACTGTTGGAACATTTACACCGTCCTAAGAGAGCTATCACAGAAACAGAGAGGTTCTTTGCCATCCTGATCCCTGGGTATGGGACCGCCAAACTGGCATGGGAATCCATTAACATGGCATCCGTTGTGGAATGAGTAGCCAATGATACCTCAGAGGCCCTAGTTAAAATCAATACAGAAATGGTAGCAATCCGCACAGAATAGACTGGCCCTTGATTACATCCTGGCTGAAAAGGGAGGTACTTGCACCCTACTCGGAGCTGAGTGTTGCACATATATCCCAGATAGCTCCGAAGAAATTACCCACTTAGCGGAGCATATCCAAAAGGAGGTAGAAAAACTTAAGCAACCCCCATCATTCACTTTGTGGAGTGGAGCCACTGAATGGCTAGGTTCAATAGGAACTTCATTGGTGGAAGGTTTAATTCTATTTGTTGTAATTGTTTTATTTTTATATTGTTTGTTTATGTTGATTAAATGTTGTTGCGACCAGGCGGCTGTAGCTGCTGTCCCGCAGGTGAGACACTTTGCAGGTCCCAGCAGACCGTCTGTACGTGGCACAGGGGTATGTTATGCTTAAGGAAAGGTTGTTTACTGGTTGAATTAAGATATTGATTGGAATAAGGTTAATTAACCTCCTAAAACCAGACTTCCATTGTGGCCACGATGGAACTCGGGTTGGTGTAAATTTGTGTGGAAGCTACTAGTCCGGACATGTGGCGAAACACATCAACAAATTTTAGAAGGAAACTCTATTAACATGTATGAAATTATTTTGTAGAATGTTTAACCAGTGATACCTGATGTTTTATGATTCAGTTTGTGAAAGAATCAAAGGGGGGATTGATAGAGAATTCAAGCTCTGCAGCCAGGCTGCATTTAGACAGGCTGTGAAAAAACACAGGCCACATTGCATTAAGTCATCAATCAACTTGACATTTTCGGACCTTGGGTAGCGAGCCAATTAAAACGTTAAAAGACTATTAATTGAGCCAATAAGGTCAAAGAAGGCGAGTTCTTTTCTGTAAATTGAACCCGGTATAAATACAGCCATTTTGACCATGTGGTTTCAGTAAGACAAAGGAACTGGCAATTAGCCAGCAGCTTGTTGCTCTCTGCCAAGATTAAAAAGTTAAAACTACCATCGGAGTTCGTATTTCATTGGAAATTAAGAGATCTAACAATCAGCTATCTGAGACAATGCACAACAAGGTTATGTTCAATAACAAAAGTTTAATACGAACATTGGTCTGAAATCATAAGTAACACAGTAAATAACATCCAACCCCTGCCCACATCTCATTTTTCCCACCAGTGACATCAATCACATGTTCAACATGTCCAGCAACACAGAATACAAAGGCAAAGCAGAAGCGTGGTCCCCAGCCCCCATATATTGCATTAAATTGCATTCACCCACATGGAGATATAACACAGCCATCACCTGCACACATGTACCTCACTTTCCTTACCCCCCTCTTTCTTCTCCCCACCTGTATCCCTTCCCCTCCTCGCTCCAAGGCGTCTGGCCGAGGAGCTCCTCAGGCGGTGCCTCATTGGGGGGGATGAAGGCAGATGCGGTGGTTGCACGGGTACGGGAGCGGGGGATGCCAAGGGAGCAACATTCTCTGATGCAGAAGCAGGATCTTGGTCCTTGCTCACATCTGTCGTTCGCAGTGGTGGTGCGGAACCTAGGGGTGGAGTGCCGCGCTCTGGGACTACTGGGAGGGCTGTGGGAGCAATGTTCCTGGCTATCGCATCCAGGGACTCCGCCATGCATGGGCAGGTATCGGGATATGCCCCCCCAAAGCTTCGATGAGCTAGTCACCAATGCCTACAGTCCTCCTGGACAACTGAACCATCTCTCCGCTGTCATGTCGCGTTCGTGGAACAGACCTGCCGCGTCCATGAGGCCTCCGTGAGGTCGGCGCCATCCTGTGGACAAATGGGGTGCCCTGTGGAGAGGTGCTTGGGGCTGGTACCTCCAGAGTGGAGGCAGGAATGACCAGAGGACCAATAGATGGCCTTGGGGTCGAATGGGTTGTGGAGCGTGGCGATGCAGGTTCTTCGAAGTCCACGCTCTCATCCGTCGAGAACAGACCCAGTGGATAGACGGGCGACAATCGGAGCTCCTCAGCACCAGATGTAATAGGATCGTCCGCCGACTCCTGCCCCCACCTTCTGGCCTTGCCTGGGGCCGCGCTGATGACTGAGCTGCAAAACACAAATGAGGTTGTTAGAGGAGAAGGGGGCGCTAGGGTGACAAGGTGAGTCCAGCGCTATGACAAAAGCACCACCACTCTCAAAATCATCGTAGACATCACATTTCATGACCTTTAACACCTTGTGCATTGCAGTGATTTTCATTAGGCCAGCATTATTTCTATGACACTTTTAGAAATCATCTATCATATATGATTGGTCGGATATGAGTTGGTGTGGCATCTATTGACTTTACATCACGCAATGGTGTAAGCTTTACTCACGTGGCATAATTTCTGGGTCTGCAGTTGCGTCCGTGGCTATCCGGGAGTGCTTCCCCACGAGTGCTAGTACTCGTTCCTCCATGTCAATAATGTCGCTGGGGACTGGTGGCCCCCCACCCGTTCGCCTCTGCATGGACCCCATCGTTGATAGCTTCTTCTGTAAGAGGTGACAGGACAACATGGCATGAGATCGTTGCATGATATCATTACTAGGTACTGTCAGACACTGATACAACACATAACCGACAAATGTAATCATGATTATTCTGATTATTATCATTCTTTACCTAAAGACGTACACCGTGACCGCAGGCTTTGAATAAAACATTCCCGGTAAAAGTGCAAGACCTCACATCTGCTGATAGTCACTCATGACTGTTACAAATCAAATTATATAACTACATAAGTACATGTAAATCAATGTAATACTTACTCTTACGGATCCCACAAGGTCGTTCCATCGTTTACGACATTGGTTGCCCTAACGCATCTCGTTGGTCGGCGACGAGACCACCTCTGCTATCTCGGTCCATATCCTCTGGTAGGCTTTTGGGGTGGGCTTCCCACGCCCTCCCTGTGTCAACTCACCCCAGCATGACTCAACCTCCTGCAGGAGGGAGGCATTTGCCTCGTCCGAGAACCTCCTGGCTCTTTTGCGGCCTCCAATGTGCTCCTCTCCCACCTCACTGCTCTATCCAGCGTCTCCACAGCATGCTGTGATGCCTCCTCCTCTCCCTCTATTATTGGGCAAATTCGGTCAAAGATGTGGCTGGTAACGGCTAATTTTTGTTTGCCTACTTGCTGTGAAGCTCTAAAGTCTCCCTCCTTCCTCCCAAAGCAGCCACACCACACCCAGACAAGCCTTCAGTCCCTCTGAGCTCTCTCTCTCTGTCTCCTCTTCTGCGCATGTCATGGTGACCCTTGACCTCCTGAATCGAGCATTGCCATGTCGTTGCTAAGGACGGCCACACTTTACGGCAGAAGGTCAGAAAAATTTAACGCCACCGCCTATTTGATATCGCTCATGGTAATGGTAATGCCCATTTTCAAAAATGCAAACTAGGTGTTTTGAGAATGGACGAGAAGCCGGTGATCTGAAAACCCTTTTTTACCGTCCACGCCGGAAATAATGCCCATTTTTGGGCGATAAGCTCAAAAGTGGAGGTTCTAGCCCATTGTTGTAATGTAGGAAATGAAGCAGGCAATTTTCACACAGTAAGCTCCCTCAAACAACAATGTGATAATGATCAGATAATCTGTTTTAGTGATGTTGGTTGAGAAATAAATATTGGCCAGTACACTAGGGAATACGCCCCTGCTCTTCTTTGAATACTGCCATGGGATTTTATGGCCTAGAAATTGGATAAGGCCCAAAAGCCAGCTCTATTTGCCAGCGCCCGCTGAAAATGTCCAGGCAGTGTGCAAAAATCGATGCTGCCTGCTCATTATAATGATTGCTGATGTCAGCATTAAATGCGCTGCTGATTGGCTTAGCGCTCAACGGGTGGCCCAACAATGGGTGCAGTCTAATGGCCAGTAATGATCGGTTTAGGCTCCCTCCAAGGGAAGTGCTTTGATGCAGCAGCACCACATTGTCATTGCACACTGAAGCCATGGCACAACAACACAGAGAACGAGGCAGGAGGCTGCACTCGAGACCTTGGTCATTGCAGTGGAGAGAAGGCCTGTTCCCGCAGCAGGGTGGCAGGAAGCCATCAAAGGTCATTTGCAGAAGATAGCTACTTACATCATGATCAACAGTGCCGTACCATGGACCTGGATCCAGTGCAGAAAGAAATTTAATGTCAGGTCATGGTGAATGAAGGCTTCAGCAAATATCATAATCCCACCATCTGCACCAATGCCTCACACACTGCTCAATGCACCACATCCCATCACTCACCTACCAACAATCTCTAGCTATCACCACTCATACCTCACAATCATGGCTTCAATTCAGGCTCACAATGTTACTGTTATATATGTGGACTTATATTTACTCTGTACAGCCACCAGAGTGCTCATCCCCTGGAGTCCCAAGAGATCCCATAATCCCTTGGGAGCACAGGTATTTAAGGAGGCTTCACAGGTCTGGAGATCTGTAATAAAAGACTAAGGTCACACGTTACTTTGAGCTCACAGTGTTCAGTCTGACTCTTTCTCCATACACAACAGTTACCACATCTCACAGCTTTCATACACTGACAGCGATTCAACTATGGCAGACATATCACCCCAACACATTGCACCACACTCACTGACACATTTCCCTTTCTCTTGCAGGCCAAGGTGTCTCACAACTGCTGGGAGCAATGGCAGATGGGAGGCACCCAATCTGCTGCAGACCCTGAGCTAACTGGAGGAGTCGGTGCTCGACATCATTGGAGGGGAAGTGAAGTTGAAGCCCCTGCTGACGACAGTATTCCTCATCCTTCTTCTCACATTCCACTTCCCCATCATCCCACACTCACTGACGTCATAATCTGCCGAATCTAAATATCTCCAGTGAGCGCGGGCATTGGCAGTGCTGCCGACCTGCCGAAAACGATGGCCACTGCGGGACTTGCCGGAAGTGGGTGGAAGTGAGGCAGTCGCCTTTTCTTTTCACCTAAACGAGCCTTAATGACCAGCGCTAAACCCTCTAATTTCCAGGCCTACATGTCCAAGAGGAAAGACAGAGCCTTAGTTTAACATCTCAGCCAAAAGTTAGCGGGGGGCGGGGGGGGTAGTGGGGGGAGGGAAATTCAGTTGGCTGCAGAGGGCGGTTTCGGGGCGCTGATGCAGTAGCGCCGGGACAAAGCATGTCCGGCAGCGCACGGCAAATCTGGACCCTCTGTTGTGCCATCAGTACTTCAGCGGCAGGCAGGTCATGACGTCAGTGAGCTTGCAATGCTCACTGGCCGCACGGTCTGCCAATTTCATTATGGACATTTACCTTTAGGGCTGCTGACCAAGGGCCGTGCGACTCTTTGTCGGCCGGCGCGGACACGATGGACCGAAATGGCCTCCTTCTGCGCTGTAAATTTCTATGTTTCGATGTTTACTCCTCGACCAGACAGCGAGAGGAGGCGCACAGATGCAGGACGCTGGCTCCAGAGACGTTATTTAAAGACATCCATATTAATCACTCCCAGCTGTCAGGGCAGGTTACTTTCTGTGCTCTCTTGTTAGTTTCAGCTAGTGAAGCAGTTTGATGAGTAATTTCAAATTTATTTTTTATCCGTATTTTTCTGGCAAATGCAAGGTGGCTACATTTATTGTTCAAAGATTCAAACTGCTACACTTGGCAACATTAACGGGGGCTGTATTGCATGCCAGGATCTGCAGCGGAGGGAGCGTAGGCAGCCAGAAATGTGGGAACATGTGTGCAGGGGGATGTGGAGGGTCATCAGGGCTCTCACCAGGATGACTTAAATCCTAGATCCCTTTTGCTCATCACATGCCATTCTACTATCTCTGTGTCATGCCAAATCACAGCGTCCTCCTGTGTGCAAAGGTGAAATGAGAGAGACCACAAAATATTGCAAACTCCATCAATAAATTTATGCATAAACATGTCACACATATCACATTCATTCTAATAACTAATGAGCCTTGTGTCTGCCATAGTTCATTAGCTGTCATTGTGGGCAAGGTATGAGATGTGGGTGTAAGTGTTGATAGATGGAGATTGTTGGTGGGTGAATACTGGGGGTATGGTGCTTTGGGCAGTGTGTGAAACTTGTGGCACAGATGAAGGTATGTAGCACTTGTTGAACCATTCAATCCCCCTGACCATCCAACTGAGGTGGATCTGGCATGAGCACACATGCATCAGTCCTCCTGCCCCTTCTCCTTGTTCTGCTTCTCCTTGCTGAGGCAGCTGCACAGCCAGCAATGCTGAGAATGAGGTGCTGCAGTATCAATGAACCTCCCCTTTATGTACTGGGAAAAGCCTGTGGCAATGATGAGTTGAGATTAGACTGCACCCGATATTGGTCCACCCTTTAAGTATAACGCCAATGAGCTAGGCCTTTAAGACTTGATTTAGCGCCCCAATCATTTCGTTGAGCAGTTAGAATGAATTTTGGTGCAGTCTAAAGCATTGGCACCTGACGCTAATTTTCAAACTTTTCTAAAGATATCGCCCGTCCTGGGCTATAATGAATTTCTAGCCTAGCATCTCTGACAGTACAGCAATCCATCGCTACTGCATTGGAGAGTCAGCCGAGATTCTGTGCTCAAGTCTCTGGAGTAGAACCGCAACCCACAACCTTCTGTCTCCGAGCCAAGAGTGCTACCAACTGAGCCACAGCTGAAACCAAATAGATATAGAGAGAAGGAAGGCAGCTTTATAAGGCCCCATGCAGGAGATCCAGACCCTTGTATATACTCAGCCACCAGAATGCATAGGTCTTATGTGTAAGCAGGCTGATGATCAGCCCAAAAGGCCCGAAAGAGCAGGGCTCTATTCTAGAGAGAGATCTGCAAACTCCATCAAGAAACAGGACAATGCTTACATTGGCTCAGAAAGACATGACTGTGCTTAATTTCTTACCCACCGGCTTGTTCCATTGAGATGCAGGTGACTTCAACTAAGTCAGTCAGTTTGCTGTCCATTTAAAACAAGATTTATGTCTTTTAAAAGTACTCGCTGAGCCTTTAAGTTGACTTCTGTTTTTTCTTTACCATCGAGCAATTCAGGATACCCATTTTATAGAGGCATGATTTACATTTAGTATCAATAAAGCAGAAATGACAGAAAGTGGGACTACTACTGTCCCATTTAAATATGCCCATTTTAGGGAGGTCACTTCCAGCGGTGAGCAGAATTGACATTGTAAAATTGAGAAGATAATAAAGTGGAAGAAGATCTGGCCAAATGGAACCCCACCCCATTTCCCATCCCTGGCCACCTGAAAATTGGACAGAAAACATTGAATACTTGTTTCTTCTTATTATCATTTTTAGCTGATATGTACTGGATGCGAAAAGTACCTTGTCTGCAATGTTTGGGTTGGCTTTGTACTGGTAGAAGAACTTCAGCATGAATTCATCCCCTTCCCAGGCAGCAACATGTAAGGGAGTCTGGCCTTCTTCCTGCATTGAAGAAACAATCATAAAACATAAGAACATAAGAAATAGGAGCAGGAGTAGGACACCTGGCTCCTCGAGCCTGCTCCGCCATTTAATAAGATCATGCTCCAATTCCCTGCCCGTTCCCCATAACCCTTTATTTCCTTATCGCTCAAAAAACTCTAACTCAATGACCCAGCCTCCACCGCTCTCTGGGGCAGAGAATTCCATAGATTTACAACCCTCAGAGAGAAGAAATTCCTCCTCATCTGTTTTAAACGGGTGGCCCCTTATTCTGAGACTATGTCCCCTAGCTTTAGTTTCCCCGATGAGTGGAATTATCCTCTCTGCATCCACTTTGTTGAGCCCCCTCATTACCTTATATGTTTCGATAAGATCACCTCTCATTCTTCTGAACTCCAATGAGTATAGGCCCAACTTACTCAACCTTTCCTCATAAGTCAACCCACTCATCTCCGGATCAACCTAGTGAACCTTCTCTGAACAGCCTCCAATGCAAGAATATCCTTCCTTAAATACGGAGGCCAAAACTGTCATGTATTCAACTGTCATTGTAACCCATGTATAAGCTGACCTAAGTTGTACACCTTGAGAACACTGACCACAGGGGGCAAACTTGTGGGAGACACTCCTAACCTGGACTTTTCTGGTATAAAAGGGGAAGCTCCACCCACCGTCTGTCTCTTGAGTTCTTGGTAATAAAGGTAACTGGTCACAGAGTGACTTTCTCTCAAGTATGGGCCTCGTGTGCATTTATACTGTATAGTAAGGACATATCATTGGCAATGAGAAACTGGGATTTAAACCACGCGAGCATGGCCACTAGCAGCACAGAAGAGAGGTACTGTGTTGGTGATGATTGAGACTACTTTATTGAGAGACTACAGCAAAGTTTTGTCACTAAGGAATGGTTGGGACAGGATTCGGCCGACAAACGTAGGGCTCATCTCCTGACGGTTTGTGGATCCAGAATGTACTCCCTGATGAAGGACCTTCTAGCGCCAGAGACATTCGAAGAGCTCAGTAAATTGATCGGGGAACACCTTAAACCGGCAAGCAGCATGTACATGGCGAGACACCGGTTTTACACGCACCGGCGGTGAGAAGGGCAAAGCGTTCCAGACTTCCTGGCAGATCTCCGGCGACTGGCGAGCCTATGTAAGTTCCCAGATGCATGCAGAGCGGAGATGCTGTGAGAATTCTTTATTGAGGGCACCGGGCACGCTGGGGTTTTCAGGAAACTGATTGAGACAAAATACTTGACCTAGGAAGCGGCAGCTCTGATAGCCCAGACAATTATCTCAGGGGAGGAAGAGACCAGAATGATTTATAACAAAAATCTTGGCTCAAATGCGGCAAACGACCAGGGAGTCAACATTGTTAACGCGGCACACAGTTCTCTAGGCAGACAAGGGCAATCGGACATGCCCCAGCATGTAGTCGAACCCAAAGGGGGAATTCAACAGAGACAATGGCTAGCTGAACGTCGATTCATGCCTTCGCAATGGACAATGCGGCCAGTAATGGGGCCATCAACACCTGTTAATGGTGTGCTTAAGGACAGTTACAGAGACAGTCAGAGACGATCGACTGGTAATGGACCTTTTGTTTCCAACAATGGGGCCTTCAGCTGATGCTGGAGGTGTAGAGGCAAACACACAGCCAGAGCTTGCAGGAATCAGCAATATACCAGCAGAAACTGCAACGTCAGCAGTCACTTGGCGCGTATGTGCAGGAAGCCTGCAGCCAGGTTGATGTACGAGGAGGACGGGCCCGATGTAAGCCCTATGAGGCCAAATGAATACTGGGGCAAATCGTTGGAAGCTGAAGTTCAGCGAGTTCATGTGGAGCACATATACAGCTCATATACCAGGATGCCACCGATAATGATGAAAGTGCTCCTCAATGGCATCCCAGTATTAATGGAGCTAGACACGGGGGCCAGCCAGTCTCTGATGAGTATCAAACAGTTCGAAAGGTTGTGGGTGTCCAAGGCCAGGAGGCCAAAATTATTGCCGATTGCCGCACTGCTCCGGTCATACACAAAGGAGATCATTCCGGTGCTAGGCAGCGCCACGGTAGTCGTGACCCACAAAGATTCGGAGAACAGATTGCCACTTTGGATTGTCCCGGGGGCCGGTCCCGCACTACTGAGGAGGAGTTGGCTTGCTGTCATGAACTGGAAATGGGGCGATGTCAATGCAATTTCTTCTGTGGAGCAAGTATCATGCTCACAGGTTCTGGACAAATTTGACTCATTATTTCAACCCGGCATCGGCACTTTCATGGGGACCAAGGTAGTGATTCACATAAACCCGGACGCCAGGCCAGTACACTACAAGGCTAGAGCGGTGCCGTACGTGATGTGGGAAAAGATAGAAGGCGAATTGGTCCGCCTGCTGAGGGAAGGCATCATCTCGCCAGTCGAATTCAGTGACTGGGCAAACCCGATTGTGATCAAGGCGATTACAAAGCCACCATCAATCGGGTGTCACTCCAAGACCAGTACCCGCTACCGAGAGCGGAGGACCTCTTTGCGATGCTATCCGGTGGTAAACTTTTTTCAAAATTGGACCTGACCTCAGCTTACATGACCCAGGAGCTGGCGAGTGAGTCGAAGAAGCTGACCACCATCACGACACAAAAGGGGTTGTTTGGGTATAACTAGATGTCCGTTCGGGATTCGTTCGGTCGTCGCGATCTTTCGCGAAATATGGAAAGCCTCCTCAAGTCGATTCCAAGGACGGTGGTTTTTCAAGACGACATCCTCATCACGGGTTGCGATACTGAAAAACACCTCCACAACCTGGAGGAGGTGCTATGCAGACTGGACCGGGTAGGGCTGTGACTGAAAAAGGCGAAGTGCATCTTCTTAGCTCCAGAGGTAGAATTCCTGGGGAGAAGGGTAGCAGCAGACGGGATCAGACCCACTGCGTTCAAAACGGAAGCGATCCAGAGAGAACCCAGACCCCGTAACACGACGGAGCTGCGTTCGTTCCTGGGGCTCCTGAACTATTTTGGCAACTTTCTTCACAAATTCAGCACGCTGCTAGAGCCGCTACACGTGCTCCTATGCAAAGGTCGTGATTGGGTCTGGGGGAACAGCCAGGAAAGGGCTTTTGATAGTGCACGCAATTTGTTATGCTCCAACAAACTGTTAACGTTATATGACCCGTGTAAGAAACTAGTTTTAACGTGTGATGCGTCGTCCTATGGGGTCGGGTGTGTGTTGCAGCATGTGAATGCCAATGGTCAGTTACAGCCGATAGCTTATGCCTCCAGAAGTCTGTCCCAGGCAGAATGGGGCTACGGGATGGTAGAAAAGGAAGCGCTAGCATGTGTATATGCAGTAAAAAAAATGCACCGATACCTGTTTGGCAGGAAATTTGAGCTGGAGACGGATCACAAACCCCTAAAGTCCCTTTTGGCCGACAACAAGGCCATAAATGCAAATGCATCGGCCCGCATACAGAGGTGGGCACTTAAGTTAGCTGCCGATGACTACACAATTCGGCACAGACCAGGCACTGAAAACTGTGCCAATGCACTCAGCAGGCTACCACTAGCCACCACTGAAGGGGCAGCTGAGCATGATGCTGAGATGGTCATGGCTGTTGAAGCTTTCGAAAGCGTAGGCTCACCTGTGACAGCCCGTCAGATTAAAGTCTAGACAAATAAAGACCCGCTACTGTCTTTAGTTAAGAAATGTGTCCTGAATGGGGACTGGGCAGCCACGTACGCAGCATGCCCTGAGGAGTTTAAACCACTTCATATGCGCAAGGATGAACTTCCGATTCAGGCCGATTGCCTACTGTGGGGAAACCGAGTAGTCATGCCCCAGAAGGGCAGAGAGGTGTTTATCAGGGAACTTCACAATGAGCACCCGTGCATTGTTATGATGAAGGCAATTGCTGGGTCACACGTTTGGTGGCCAGGGATAGATGCAGACCTGGAACTTGGTGTTCGCAGGTGCAACACGTGTGCTCAGATGGGCAACGCACCCAGGGAAGCCCCCCTTAGCCCCTGGTCCTGGCCCGCCAAGCCATGGTCACGCATCCATATGGACTACGCAGGTCCTTTCATGAGAAAAATGTTTTTGGTTGTAGTAGACGCCTACTCCAAATTGATTGAATGTGACATTTTAAATTCAAGCACATCTTCTGCCACAGTAGAAAGTCTATGGGCACTGTTCGCCGCCCATGGTCTACCGGACGTCTTGGTCAGCGACAATGGCCCGTGCTTCACAAGCACTGAATTCCAGGACTTCATGGCAGGCAATGGAATCAACCATGTCAGAACGGCACCGTTCAAGCCAGCCTCAAACGGCCAGGCGGAACGAGCAGTGCAGAGAATCAAATAGGGGATGCTCAGAACCAAAGGGGGTTCCCTACAAAGCCGCTTATCACGCCTCCTGTTGGCCAATAGATCCCGACCACACTTGCTCACAGGGCTTCTACCCGCAGAGCTGCTAATGAAAAGGACGCTCAAAACCAGATTATCCCTTATACACCCTATGAAAGAAATTGTTGAGAGCAGGCGTCAGTCACAATGTGACTACCATGACAGGAATGCGAGGGCGCGATGTATTGATGTCAATGATCCTGTTTTTGTCCTTAATTACGCTGCAGGGCCCAAATGGCTTGCAGGCACTGTGATTGCCAAAGAGGGGAATAGGGTTTTGGTAGTTAAACTTACCAATGGACAAATCTGCCGGAAACAAGTAGATCAAACTAAAAGGAGGTTCAGCAACCCCATAGAAGAAGCAGAGGAAGAACACGACATAGAGTTTACTCTACCACAGGAACCAAGTGGAGGAGAGCCCAGTCACTGTGGGCAGTCCGGACAGGCCTGAGGCACCGTAAACAGCAGATACTCAGGCCAGTGCTCAACAACCGGAGCCCCAACTCAGGTGCTCTACAAGGGAGCGTAAACCACCAGAGAGACTTAACCTGTGATCCCAATAAGACTTTGTGGGGGGGGAGGTGATGTCATGTATTCAACTGTCATTGTAACCCATGTCTAAGCTGACCTAAGTTGTACACCTTGAGAACACTGTCCACTGTCCACAGGGGCGAACTTGTGGGAGACACTCCTAACCTGGACTTTTCCGGTATAAAAGGGGAAGCTCCACCCACCGTCTGTCTCTTGAGTTCTTAGTAATAAAGGTAACGGACTTTCTTGCAAGTATGGGCCTCGTGTGCATTTATACTGTATAGTAAGGACATATCAAAAACTGTACGCAGTACTCCAGGTGTGGCCTCACCAATACCCTGTACAGTTGTAGCAGGACTTCTCTGCTTTTATACTCTATCCCCTTTGCAATAAAGGCCAACATTCCCATTTGCCTTCCTGATTATTTGCTGTATCTGCATACTAACATTTTGTGTTTCATGCACAAGGACCCCCACTGCAGCACTTTGCAATTTTTAGCCGTTTAAATTATAATTTGCTCTTCTATTTTTTTTGCCAAAGTGGATAACCTCACATTTGCCCACATTATACTCCATCTGCCAAATTTTTGCCCGCTCAATTAGTCTGTCTGTAACCCTTTGCAGATTTTTTGTGTCCTGCTCACAATTTACTTTCTCACCCATCTTTTTTATCATCAGCAAATTTGGCTACATTATACTTGGTCCCTTCTTCAAGGTCATTAATATAGATTGTAAATAGTTGAGGCCCCAGCACCAATCCCTGCAGCACCTCACTAGTTACTGTTTTCCAACCGTAAAATGACCCATTTATCCCGGCTCTCTGTTTTCTGTTAGTTAGCCAATCCTCTATCCATGCTAATATATTACCCCCAACCCTGTGAACTTTTATCTTGTGCAGTAACCTTTTATGTGGCACCTTATCGAATGCCTTCTGGAAATCCAAATACACCACATCCACTGGTGCCCCCTTATCCACCCTGCTCATTAAATCCTCAAAGAACTCCAGCAAATTTGTCAAATGTGATTTGCCTTTCCTAAAACCATGAATCATGCTTTTCCAAAGGTCCCGCTTCCTTAATAATCGGCTCCAGCATTTTCCTAACGACAGATGTTAGGTTAACTGGTCTATAGTTTCCTGCTTTTTTTCCTCCTCCTTTTTTAATAAAGGTTGAAGCAAAGTAACTTTGCAGCAAACTGCCAGTTGTGTTAGGGTTGGCTGTACTAGAAAGTTGTCATTTGTGCCATCCAATTTAAAGGAAAAATACAGTCCCAACAAATCGAGACCTTTACCTGGATGATATGTGACTGGCGAACCTTGCAAGAATGTTTGTTCTCCCTTTCTCTCCCCTTGAAGTAAGAACCTACTTTAGCGGGTGTAGATGCCAAAGCAAAACAATTTCCACCACAGACCATCATCATCATCAACATAGGCAGTCCCTCGAAATCGAGGAAGACTTGCTTCCACTCTAAAAGTGAGTTCTCAGGTGACTGAACAGTCCAATGGGAATTACAGTCTCTGTGGCAGGTGGGATAGACAGTAGTTGGAGGAAAGGGTGGGTGGAGAGTCTGGTTTGCCGCACGCTCCTTCCGCTGCCTGTGTTTGTTTTCTGCATGCTCTCAGCGATGAGACTCGATCCTGGATGCTGCTCCTCCACTTAGGGCAGTCTTTGGCCAGGGACTCCCAGGTGTCGGTGGGGATGTTGCATCTTATCAAGGAGGCTTTGAGGGTGTCCTTGAAACATATCCTCTACCCACCTTTGGCTCGTTTGCCGTGTAGGAGTTCCGAGTAGAGCGCTTGCTTTGGGAGTCACGCGTCCGGTATGTGGACAATGTGGCCTGCCCAGCAGAGCTGGTCGAGTGTGGTCGATGCTTCGATGCTGGGGATGTTGGCCTGATCGGGAACACTGACGGTGCGTCTATCCTCCTAGGGGATTTGCAGGATCTTGCGGAGGCATTGTTGGTGGTATTTCTCCAGCGATTTGAGGTGTCAACTGTATATGGTCCACGTCTCTGAGCCATACAGGAGGGCGGGTATCACTACAGCCCTGTAGGCCATAAGCTTGGTGCCAGATTTGAGGGCCTGATCTTAGAACACTCTCTTCCTCAGGCGGCCGAAGGCTGAGCTGGCGCACTGGAGGCGGTGTTGAACCTCATCGTCGATGTCTGCCCTTGTTGATAATAGGTGCCCAAAGTATGGAAAGTTGTCCACGTTATCCAGGGCCGTGCCGTGGATGTTGACCGTGAGTTGGAGCATGGCAGCGAGGAAGATTGAGAAGCGGGTTGGGGCAATGACGCAGCCCTGTTTGACCCCAGTCTGGACTTGGATTGGATCCGTTGGTAAGGATCACGGCCTGCATGTCGTCGTGGAGCAGGCGAAGGGTGGTGATGAACTTTTGGGAGCATCCAAAATGGAGGAGGACGCTCCATAGACCCTCGTGGTTGACAGTGTCAAAGGCCTTTGTAAGGTCGAAGAAGGCCATGCATAATTGAGTCAACAAGCTCCCTGCTGGAGTGGAACTAACTTCACTATAGAACAAGTGGGAACCTTCGTCGCCTCCAGGCCAGATCCAAGACCGTCACATCCTCTGTCGTCGAGCTACAGTACATGGACGATGCTTGCGTCTGTGCACATTCAAAGGCTGAGCTCCAAGTCATCGTCAACATCTTCACCAAGGCATACGCCACAGACCATGTAAAACCTGATCCACCTCGGCTTTGACCAAACCCATTCAATTTCGAGGCAAAACAGAGAAACAGAGAAGGTAATCAAAGAAAACTGCAGGAATCATTCCAACTTTATAACATACGTGATTTAACATCCGTTGTCACAGCTTGCCACACATGACGCTTGGTTTTATCTCCCGGAAAGGAACATGTCTGGGAGCGGCAGCAGGCAGGCTCAGCTGACTTTATCACGTTTGCATTCATTATCCTTACATTATCAAAATCATGAGGGGTCTGGACAGGGTAGATAGAGAGAAAGTATTCCCATTGGTGGAAGGGTCGAGAACCAGAAGACACAGATTTAAGGTGATTGGCAAAAGAACCAAAAGTGATGTAAGAAAACACTTTTTTACGCAGCAAGTGGTTGGAATTTGGAATGCACTGGCTGAAAGGGTGGTCGAAGGGTGGTGGAGGCAGACTCCAAATCTTATCTTTCAAAAGGGGGTTGAATAAGTATCTGAAGAAACAACATTTGCAGGGCTATGGGGAAAGGGTGGGGGAGTGGGAGTAACTGAGAGTCGGCATAAGCTCGATGGGCCGAATGCCCTTTTTCCGTGCTGTAACCATTCTGTGATTCTATGATTTATCCACTTCAAAATTATAAGCTGTTCCTTAGCTTATTATTCCAGTCTCTCATGTACATCACTTATCTTTATCTACAAGTTTTATTATATTACAAGAAACACCCTCCTCCATTTCACTTGCCTATTGTGTGAATAACAGGGAATGTAGAACTAACTTATAAGAAACCCCACTTGTCATTATTTCCCTAGGACAGCACTGTTTGACTTTATCTTCTATCACTAAACAAGTTCTCAATCCAGCTACTGATTGATCCATTGAGTCGATGCACCTTAGCCTTTACAGTATGGTCTAACCTGGGCTAATAATCTGGAGACGAGAGTTCAAATCCCACCATGGCAGCTGGGAAATTTAAAATCAGTTCAATAAATCTGAAATAAAAAGCTAGTATCAGCAATAGTACCCATGAAACTGCCGGATTGTTGTAATAAACCCATCTCGTTCACTAATGTCCTTTAGGGAAGGAAATCTGCTGTTCTTACCCGGTCTGGCCTATATGTGACTCCAGACCCACAGCAATGCGGTTAACTCTTAACTGCCCTCGGAAATTGTCTAATGAGCCACTCAAGGGCAATTAGGAATGGGCAATAAATGCAGGCCTTGCCAGCTATGCCCACATCCAGAGAATGAATTTTTAAAAATTTTCTCAATTATCATAGGTACTAATTTAACTACTTCTTTTGAAGTTACCATAGATTAGATCAGTATTTTATGAATTCCATTGCTAATTTGATTGTATCTCGCATTTGTCTGCTGTTTTTGAAGGCTGCTATATTGTATGCATTAAATATATTTGTCATTTTCTCACCTTCCACGTTTCTACATGACTTATTTTTTTAAAGAAAGTGTCTTTGCACTCCATTTTCTCCTACAACTAACATTTGGATCCATTTTGCTGCTACCTACAATCTACCTTGCTACTTATTCCCTGACTCTCATTTTAGTTATCCTCAACTGACATCTGCACAACTCACAGTCTTCACAACTCCTTTTATACTTTAAAATATGTCTGCTTTCCCTTAAGTGAGTTGTGACTTCTTAATTCAGTCATTTGTTTTTAACGACAACATTTTTCTTGTGTTGAAAGCTCACTTCTGTACGGGTCTCCATCTGACTGAGCTGAGGACTACCCAAACTATGGAAGGAGGTTTCCATGCTCAGGCAGAAACACGAACTGCCTACCTGCTATCTCACAGCCAAGCTACCAAGGCACTTGAAGGCCACTCTAAAAGGATGTCATAAAGATATGGGCACAAATATCGTTTGTTATTAAAGAGGCACTACTTTAGATCAGGCAGAAGGATAGCTGGAATAGAGGACCCCACAGTGCAACCTGAATGATCAAACCTTCCTCACAAACAGTGAAAAGCCATCAACCGCCTCAGGACCGGTCATGGTTGATGCTGCCACTTCTCCATAGATGGATGATAAACGCGTCCCCATCATGCAACTGTGGAGCCCCTCATCAGACCCTGGAGCACCTCATTGAGCACTGCCCTCAGAGGAAGCTCGCAGGCAGCCTGCAAGATATCCACCACACTGTTACACCGGAAGCTTTGCCCTGGGTATCTGACTTAGATATTGACATTTGATTTGCTTTGCTACAACCAAACGAAAGGAGAAGAATCTGGAATAGTCATGTGTCACATTCATTGCGTTCAGAAAAACAGCAATTTTTAGCAAGATAGAGAAATGTGTTCCAGCCCTATTTGGGCAAATTGTTCCAACATTTAGCAAACACAGAAAGAATCTTTGTCAACAAACAAAGATGGTGTCTGTTTACTGAACCATGTTAGTAGGGTGCTGATGATAATAAAATATGTGTCTTATGAAGAGGAAAATTACATTCCTATGCAGTCCCTTGTGTTAAAGCAGGCTTTGCTGTATTATGGAGCTAGAAATGAAGATAAAGGAAGAAATAATTTGGAAACTTCAATCTTTTAGCCCCTGTAGCCTTGGTTGTTGACTACACTAGTGAATATGAAGACATTTTCTCCTGCAATATATTCAGCTTTAGGCCTTCATCTTACCAGCAGGCAACAGTGTAACTTATCATGATTGTTCTGTACTCACATTTTGAAAATCAACGCCGGCACCAAACTCCACCATGAGCTTCGCCAGTTCTGTATCTTTTTTTCTGCAGCAGATGTGCAAGACTGTGTCGCCATTATCCTGAAAAGTAAGTCGGGAGATTAGATGCAGATTATTTTCATTTAAAAGGCTCCAATATATACATAATATGTTTAGAATTCATTTCCCTGTAACTTTCACTGAAGTAAACATCCACTTGAGCCCAGGAGGAATTGCATGGTACAACAGTGCTGCAGAATGTGGTGCTTAGGTCTGATATTTCTGTTGCTTAATACACTGGATGCCAAGAGTGTTACAGTTGTGACAAGACAAATTTATGGAGCTAGGAGCGAAATTAAAAAGTAGGACCTCAAAAGTAGTAATCTCAGAATTGCTACCAGTGCCACGTGTTAGTCAGAGTAGGAATCACAGGATAGCTCAGATGAATACGTGGCTTGAGGAGTGGTGCAGAAGGGAGGGATTCAAATTCCTGGAACATTGGAGCCAGTTCTTGTGGAGATGGGACCAGTACAAACCGGACGGTCTGCACCTGGGCAGTACCGGAACCGAGGGAGAGTGTTTGCTAGTGCTGTTGGGGAGGGGTTAAACTAATATGGTAGGGGGATGGGAACATATGCAGGGAGACAGAGGGAAGTAGAATGGGAGCAGAAGCAAAAGATAAAAAGAAGAAAAGTAAAAGTGGAGGGCAGAGAAACCCAAGGCAAAAAGCAAAAAGGGCCACATAACTGCAACATTCTAAAAGGGCAAAGTGTGCCTCAATACAAGGAATATTCGGAATAAGGTGGACGAATTAACTGCGCAGATAGCAGTTAACGGATATGATGTAATTGGCATCACGGAGACATGGCTCCAGGGTGACCAAGGCTGGGAACTCAACATCCAGGGGTATTCAACATTTAGGAAGGATAGACAGAAAGGAAAAGGAGGTGAGGTGGCTGGTTCAAGAGGAAATTAATGCAATAGTAAGGAAGGACATTAGCTTGGATGATGTGGAATCGGTATGCGTGGAGCTATGGAATACCAAAGGGCAGAAAACGCTAATGGGACCACCAAACAGTAGCAGTGAGGTGGGGGACAGCATCAAACAAGAAATTAGGGATGCATGCAATAAAGGTACAGCAGTTATCATGGGTGACTTTAATCTACATATTGATTGGGCTAACCAAACTGGTAGCAATGCAGTGGAGTAAGATTTCCTGGAGTGTATTAGGGATGGTTTTCTAGACCAATATGTCGAGGAATCAGCTAGAGGGCTGGCCATCCTAGACTGGGTGATGTGTAACGAGAAAGGACTAATTAGCAATCTTGTTGTGCGAGGCCTCTTGGGGAAGAGTGACCATAATATGGTAGAATTTGTTATTAAGATGGAGACTGACACAGTTAATTCAGAGACTTGGGTCCTGAACTTAAGGAAAGGTAACTTCGATGGTATGAGACGTGAATTGGCTAGAATAGACTGGCGAGTGATACTTAAAGGGTTGTCAGTGGATAGGCAATGGCAAACATTTAAAGATCACATGGATGAACTTCAACAATTGTACATCCCTGTCTGGAGTAAAAAATAAAACGGGAAAGGTGGCTCAACCGTGGCTAAGAAGAGAAATTAAGGAGAGTGTTAAATCCAAGGAAGAGGCATATACATTGGCCAGGAAAACAGCAAATCTGAGGACTGGGAGAATGTTATAATACAGCAGAGGAGGACAAAGGGTTTAATTTGGAGGGGGAAAATAGAGTATGAGAGGAAGTTTTCTGGGAACATAAAAACTGACTGAAAAAGCTTCTATAGATATGTGAAGAGAAAAAGATTAGTGAAAACAAACGTAGGTCTCTTGCAGTCAGATTCAGGTGAATTTATAATGGGAAAAAAGAAATGGCGGACCAGTTAATCAAATACTTTGGGTCTGTCTTCACGAAGGAAGACACAAATAACCTTCCGGAAATACAAGGGGATCGAAGGTCAAGTAAGAAGGAGGAACTGAAGGAAATCCTTATTAGGCAGGAAATTGTGTTTGGGAAATTGATGGGATTGAAGGCCGATAAATCCCCGGGTCCTGATAGTTTGCATCCCAGAGTACTTCAGGAAGTGGTCCTAGAAATAGTGGATGCATTGGTAATCATTTTCCAACAGTCTATCGCCTCTGGATCGGTTCCTATGGACTGGAGGGTAGCTAATGTAACACCACTTTTTAAGAAAGGAGAGAGAGAGAGAAAACAGGTAATTATAGACCGCTTAGTGGGGAAAATGTTGGAATCAATTATTAAAAATGAAATAGCAACACATTTGGAAAGCAATGACGGGATCGGTCCAAGTCAGCATGGATTTATGAAAGGGAAATCCTGCTTGACAAATCTTCTATAATTTTTTGAGGATGTAACTGGTGGACAACGGAGAACCAGTGGATGTGGTGCATTTGGACTTTCAAAAGGCTTTTGACAAGGTCCCACACAAGAGATTGGTGTGCAAAATTAAAGCACGTGGTATTGGGGATAATGTACTGATGTGGATAGAGAATTGGTTGGCAGACAGGAAGCAGAGAGTCGGAATAAACAGGTCTTTTTCAGAATTGCAGGCAGTGACTAGTGGGGTGCCGCAGGGCTCAGTGCTGGGACCCCAGCTATTTACAATATACATTAATGATTTGGATGAGGGAATTGAGTGTAATATCTCCAAGTTTTCAGATGACACTAAGCTGGGTGGCGGTGTGAGCTGTGAGGAGGACACTAAAAGGCTGCAGGGGGACTTGGACAGGTTAGGTGATTGGGCAAACGCATGGCAGATGCAGTATAATGTGGATAAATGTGAGGTTATCCACTTTGGTGGCAAAAACATGAAGGCAGAATATTATCTGAATGGCGGCAGATTAGGAAAAGGGGAGGTGCAATGAGACCTGGGTGTTATGGTACATCAGTCATTGAAAGTTGGCATACAGGTACAGCAGGCGGTGAAGAAGGCAAATGTTATGTTGGCCTTCATAGCTAGGGGATTTGAGTATAGGAGCAGGGAGGTCTTACTGCAGTTGTACAGGGCCTTGGTGAGGCCTCACCTGGAATACTGTGTTCAGTTTTGGTCTCCTAATCTGAGGAAGGATGTTCTTGTTATTGAGGGAGTGCAGCGAAGGTTCACCAGACTGATTCCCGGGATGGCAGGACTGACATATGAGCAGAGACTGGATCGACTGGCCTGTATTCACTGGAGTTTAGAAGGATGAGAGGGGATCTCATAGAAACCTATAAAATTCTGATGGGACTGGACAGGTTAGATGCAGGAAGAATGTTCCCGATGTTGGGGAAGTCCAGAACCAGGGGACATAGTCTAAGGATAAGGGATAAGCCATTTAGGACTGAGATGAGGAGAAACTTCTTCACTCAGAGAATTGTTAACCTGTGGAATTCCCTACCGCAGAGAGTTGTTGATGCCAGTTCATTGGATATATTCAAGAGGGAGTTAGATATGGCCCTTACGGCTAAAGGGATCAAGGGGTAAGGAGAGAAAGCAGGAACGGGGTACTGAGGTGAATGATCAGCCATGATCTTATTGAATGGTGATGCAGGCTCGAAGGGCCGAATGGCCTACTCCTGCACCTATTTTCCATGTTTCTATTTTTCTACCAACTTATTATCCTGTTAAGGTCAATGGAAATAACAATGGAGAGCGATGTAAAATGGGCTGCTGTTTCGCATGAACACATTTTACATGATTGCACAAAGTCAAAATCTACCCCATATTGTCTACAAGTCAGATCAGAAATGGCACAAGTGGAACGAATCAACTTCAAACCTAAGAAAAGGACAGCAATATAATTTTTTCTGCTTTTGTGGTTGTCATCAGATGAAGAGTAGGACAAGTGGCGCAGGGCTCCCAGCATAGCCCACATCTCGTGAACGAATTTAAAAAATCAAGACAGAGGGTTTACTGAATATCATACTAGAATTGAAAGATGAGCAGTACCTAACGAAGCTGAGGGTCTCTGGGGACACAATTACTGAACTGCATGCCATGGTAGAAGATGCACAGGAGGAGCTCTTTTGTCACAAGAACGGCTTTGCCTCTGGCTGGAAATCATTTTGCCACTGTTTCCAATCTCCTTAGTGAGCATTTAATGCAAATTATTCAGATACAATGTACACCTGTATTCAGAACTAATTTAGCTTTCCAGATATGCCCACATTAGTCCACAGAGATGTAGGGCGACGGTTGAAGAGACAGCAACAATTCTATACCGGGCTCCCCAGGGTACCATCAACTGCACACAAATGGGGAGAAGGCACCTCCAGTAAATCACACAGTCTATGTCAACTGCAGCTGGGCCACACACAATGAAGGATTCATTGTATAGGATTACATAGAATATACTGCACAGAAACAGGCCATTCGGCCCAACTAGTCCATGCCGACGTTTATGCTCCACTCGAGCCTCCTCTCGTGTCATCTAACTATCAGCATAACCCTCTATTCCCTTGTCCCTCATATTCTTATCTAGCCGCCCCTTAAATCCATCCACATTATTCGCTTCAACCGCTCCATATGGTATCGAGTTCCACATTCTCACCACTCTTTGGGTAAAGAAGTTTCTTCTAAATTCCCTATTAGATTTCTTGGTGACTATCTTATATTAATGGCCTCTAGTTACAATCTTCCCCAAAAGTGGAAACATTCTCTCTGTATCCACTCTTATCAAAACCTTTCATAATTTTAAAGTGTGCTATTAGGTCACCCCTAAGCCTTCTTTTTTCAAGAGAAAAGAGAACCAGCCTGTTCATCCTTTCCCGATAGGTATACCTTCACATTTCCTTCATTTTTGTCAGACAAATCTATCTCCAGTGTTCTAGCGAACTGGCCAACTGCAAGGCAGGTTATTGGGGGTTTAGGCTACAGCCTGAAAGCGTGACTCATAAGAAATAGGAACAGGAGTAGGCCATCTGGCTCCTTGAACCTGCTTCGCCATTCAATAAGATCATGGCTGATCTGATCTTGGCCTCAACTCCACTTCCCTGCCCTCTCCCCATAACCCTTGACTCCCTTCTCTCTCAAAAATCCATTTATCTCCACCTTAAATATTTTCATTGACCCATCCTCCAAAGCTGCCTGGAGTAGAGAATTCCAAAGATTCAAGACCCTCTGAGAGAAGAAATTCCTCTTCCTCAGAAACACCTTGCTCAGAAAATGGTGGAAACATTCAGCAGGTCAGCAACATCTGTGGAAAAAAATAAAGGAAAAAGCGGAGGTGGGAAGGAAATAACAAAAGGGAAAGTCTGTGATAGGGTGGAAGGCAGGAGTGATGCTGAGAGGCTGTTTCCTCTGGCTGGAGAGTCTAGAACTAGGGGTCGCAGTTTCAGGATCAACCATTTAGGACTGAGATGAGGAGAAAGTTATTCACTCAAGAGGTTGTGAATCTTTTGAATTCTCTACCTCAGAGGACTGTGGCTGCTCAGTCATTGAGTGTATTCAAGACAGAGATCGATAGATTTTTGGACACTAAGGGAATCAAGGGATATAGGGATAGGGCGGTAAAGTGGAGTTGAGGTCGAAGATCAGTCATGATCTTATTCAATGAGGAGCCGTATGGCCTACTCCTGCTCCTATTTCTTATGCTCGTAAAATTAAATGACGAACGAGACCTGCCCTTCTGTTCTTTTCTCTCGCCCTTTTTCCCTGGCTCTGTATTTGCTTATAAACTTCTTCCAATTCTCTCCAAAGATGCTGCCTGACCTGCTGAGTGTTTCCAGCATTTTCTGTTTTTATTTCAGTTTTCCAGTGTCGGCAGTATTTTGCTATCGTCAATCAAACAAACCATTCCGTCTCCTCAATCAGCAATTTCAGTACCTTGACGGCTGGAGAGGAGAATTTACAACACAATCCAGCCAAAATGATTGTGGTCTGCTGTATGTTGCATAATCTCACCACCGAGAAGGGGCTCTACGTTGGATTCAATAAAAAATGCACCCAATCCATGACTATAGAGGACGGAGGATTCCAACACACTGCACCAACAGTTTGCATTAGCAGGGGAGATTAGGGTCAAATGGTTTCAGTTCGGGTAATCTGATTGAACCTCGCAGGGTACATTTTTATCTTAGCAGTCCCAGCACAGAACTTTGTGCACCAGGAACGCAGATTGAGAAGTTGGATGCACTCTCCCCCTGATTTGCTTTCCCTTGTGGACAAGCCTTACTGCACATAGCTCCAACAATACTTGAACCAGGCCTTTGGTCATGGTATGAGACGTGATTTGGCTAGGATAGACTGGCGAATGATACTTAAAGAGTTGACGGTGGATAGGCAATGGCAGACATTTAAAGATCACATGGATGAACTTCAACAATTGTACATCCCTGTCTGGCATAAAAATAAAATGGGGAAGGTGGCTCTACTGTGGCCAACAAGGGAAATTAGGGATAGTGTTGAATCCAAGGAAGAGGCACATAAATTGGCCAGAAAAAGCAGCAAACCTGAGGACTAGGAGAAATTTAGAATTCAGCAGAGGAGGACTAAGGCTTTAATTAGAAGGGGGAAAATAGAGTATGAGAGTAAGCTTGCAGGGAACATAAAAACTGACTGCAAAAGCTTCTATAGATATGTGAAGAGAAAAAGATTAGTGAAGACAAATGTAGGTCCCTTGCAGTCAGAATCAGGTGAATTTATGATGGAGCAAAGAAATGGCAGACCAATTGAACAAATACTTTGGTTCTGTCTTCACTAAGGAAGACACAAATAACCTTCCGGAAATACTAGGGGACCGAGGGTCCAGCGAGATGGAGGAACTGAAGGAAATTCTTATTAGTCAGGAAATTGTGTTAGGAAAATTGATGGGAGTGAAGGCCGATAAATCCCGAAGTCTTGATAGTCTGCATCCCAGAGTACTTAAGGAAGTGGCCTGAAAAAATAGTGGGTGCATTGGTGATCATTTTACAATATTCTATAGACTCTGGATCAGTTCCTATGGATTGGAGGGTAGCTAATGTAACACCACTTTTTAAAAAAGGGAGAGAGAAAACAGGAAATTATAGACCGCTTAGCCTGATATCAGTAGTGGGATAAATGTTGGAATCAATTATTAAAGATGGAAGAGCAGCGCATTTGGAAAGCAGTGACAGGATCGGTCCAAGTCATCATGGATTTATGAAAGGGAAATCATGCTTGAAAAATCTTCTAGAATTTTTTGAGAATGTAACTAGTCGAGTGGACAAGGGAGAACCAGTGGATTGGACTTTCAGAACACTTTTGACAAGGGTCCACGCATTTTGGGGGTAATGTATTGACGTGGATAGAGAACTGATTGGCAGACAGAAAGCAAAGAGTAGGAATAAACCGGTCCTTTTCAGAATGGCAGGCAGTGACTAGTGGGGTACCGGAAGGTTCAGTGCTGGGACCCCAGCTATTTACAATATACATTAATGATTTAGACAAAGGAATTGAATGTAATATCTCCAAGTTTTCAGATGACACTAAGCTGGGTGGCAGTGCGAGCTGCGAGGAGGATGCTAAGAGGCTGCAGGGTGACTTGGACAGATTAGGTGAGTGGGCAAATGCATGGCAGATGCAGTATAATGTCGATAAATGTGAGGTTATCCACTTTGGTGGCAAAAACAGGAAGGCAGAATATTATCTGAATGGTGACAGATTAGGAAAAGGAGAGGTGCAACGAGACCTGTATGTCATGGTATATCAGTCATTGAAAGTTGGCAAGCAGGTACAGCAGGCAGTGAAGAAAGCAAATGGCATGTTGGCCTTCATAGCGAGAGGATTTGAGTATAGGAGCAGGGAGGTCTTACTACAGTTGTATTGGGCCACACCTTGAATATTGTGTACAGTTTTGGTCTCCTAATCTGAGGAAGGACATTCTTACTATTGAGGGAGTGTAGCGAAGGTTCACCAGACTGATTCCCGGGATGACAGGACTGACATATAAAGAAAGACTGGATCGTCTAGGCTTATATTCTTTGGAATTTAAAAGAATGAGAGGGGATCTCGAGAAACATCTAAAATTCTGATGGGATTGGACAGGTTAGATGCAGGAAGAATGTTCCCAACGTTGGGGAAGTCCAAAACCAGGGGTCACAGTCTAAGGATAAGGGTAAGCCATTTAGAACCGAGATGAGGAGAAACTTCTTCACTCAGATAATTGTGAACTTGTGGAATTCTCTACCACAGAAAGTTGTTGATGCCAGTTCGTTAGATATATTCAAAAGGGAGTTAGATGTGGCCCTTACGGCTAAAGGGATCAAGGGGTATGGAGAGAAAGCGGGAAAAGGGAGGTGAATGATCAGCCATGATCATATTGAATGGTGGTGCAGGCTCCAAAGGCCGAATAGCCTATTCTTGTACCTATTTTCTATGTTTCTATGTTTCTTTGTTTCACTTGTACCTTCCTTTGTGTCCTGAGCTGCAGATCTGCATTCACACTAAGCAACTCCTTGCAGACGGCGATGTTACCAATTTCAACGCTTAGAAACAATGGGATGCAGCCGTCCTGTGGAAATAAAGAAATAAATTAAGACCTTGGAATGAAAGAAACAACGTAGAAAAAAAATTGCATTTATATAGCGCCTTTCACAATGTCAAACGCTCCAAAGCACTCTACAGCCAATTAAATACTTTTGAAGTGTAGTCACTGTTAGAATGTGTGAAACACAGCAATCAAACGATAATGACCAGATAATCTGTCTTTTTGGTGTTGATTGAAGGATTAATGTTAGCCAGGACAGTGGGGAATACACCCTTGCTCTTCATTGAAAAGTGCCATGGAATCTTTTACGTCCAAGTTAATCTTGGGGTTAAGTCATGGCAGGAGAGCTCGGACACAGGTTATGCTCCTCCTGTAATATGTGGTGAGTCAGGGACGCTTCCAGTGTCCCTGACGACTACATGTGCGGGAAGTGCATCCGCCTGCAGCTCGTGACAGACCGCATTGCGGCACTGGAGCTGTGGGTGGATTTACTCTGGAGCATCCACGATGCTGAGAATGACGTGAATAGCACATTTAGTGAGTTGGTCTTAACACAGGAAACGGGTACACAGCCAGATAGAGAATGGGTGACCAACAGGAAGGGCAGTGCAAGGGAGGTAGTGTAGGGGTCCCCTGCGGTCGTCCCACCTGCAAAACAGATACACTGCTTTGGGTACTGTTGAGGGGGATGACTCATCAGAGGAGAGCAGCAGCAGCCAAGTTCATGGCACCGTGGGTAGCTCTGCTGCACAGGTGGGCAGGAAAAAGAGTGGGAGAGCTATAGTGGTAGGGGATTCGATTGTAAGGGGAATAGATAGACATTTCTGCGGCTGCAATCGAGACTCCAGGATGGTATGTTGCCTCCCTGGTGCAAGGGTCAAGGATGTCTCGGAGCGGGTGCAGGACATTTTGAAAAGGGAGGGTGAACAGCCAGTTGTCGTGGAGCATATAGGTACCAACGATATAGGTAAAAAAACAGGATGAGGTCCTACGAGACGAATTTAGGGAGCTAGGAGCTAAATTAAAAAGTAGGACATCAAAAGTAGTAATCACAGGATTGCTACCAGTGCCACGTGCTAGTCAGAGTAGGAATCACAGGATAGCTCAGATGAATACGTGGCTTGAGGAGTGGTGCAGAAGGGAAGGATTCAAATTCTTGGGGCATTGGAACCGGTTCTGGGGGAGGTGGGACCAGTACAAACCGGACGATCTGCACCTGGGCAGGACTGGAACCAATGTCCTCGGGGGAGTGTTTGCTAGTGCTGTTGGGGAGGAGTTAAACTAATATGGCAGGGGGATGGGAACCTATGCAGGGAGACAGAGGGAAGTAGAATGGAGACAGAAGCAAAAGACAGAAAGGAGATGAGTAAAAGTGGAGGGCAGAGAAACCCAAGGCAAAAAACAAAAAGGGCCACTGTACAGCAAAATTCTAAAGGGTCAAAGTGTAATAAAAAGGCAAGCATGAAAGCCTCAATGCGAGGAGTATTCGGAACCCAGGAGAGGGCTCTGAGCGAGTTAGAGTGGGTCAGAGCTCAGATGAACAGGACCCCAAGAAAGAATGCAAAAGGCAGGAGGCAACAGAGCAGAGTAGCACTGGGGTAAGTGTAAACCACAAGGTGATAGGAAGGGACAATATGTATGAATATAAAGGGGCTGCAGGAAGGGTCAAAACTAAAAATCATGGTTTAAAAACTAGTATTAAAACACTCTACCTAAACGCATGCAGCATTCGAAATAAAGTAAATGAGTTGACGGCACAAATCATTACAAATGGATATGATTTGGTGGCCATTACAGAAACGTGGTTGCAGGGTGGCCAAGACTGGGAATAAAACATACAGGGGTATCTGACAATTCGGAAGGATAGACAAGAAGGGAAAGGAGTTGGGGTAGCTCTGTTAATAACGGATGATATCAGGGCAGTTGTGAGAGATGATATTGGCTCTAATGAACAAAATGTTGAGTCATTGTGGGTGGAGATTAGAGATAGTAAGAGGAAAAAGTCACTGGTGGGCGTAGTTTATAGGCCCCAAAATAATAACTTCACGGTGGGGTGGGCAATAATGAAGGGAATAATGGAGACATGTGAAAAAGGAACGGCAGTAATCATGGGGAATTAACCGACATATCGATTGGTCAAATCAAATCACACGGGGTAGCCTGGAGGAGGAATTCATAGAATGCATACGGGATTGTTTCTTAGAACAGTATGTTACAGAACCTACAAGTGAGCAAGCTATCTTAGATCTGGTCCTGTGTAATGAGACAGGAATAATAAATGATCTCGTCGTAAAAGATCCTCTCGGAATGAGTGATCGCAGTATGGTTGAATTTGTAATACAGATTGAGGGTGAGGAAGTAGTGTCTCAAACGAGTGTACTGTGCTTAAACAAAGGGGACAACAGTGGGATGAGCGCAGAGTTAGCTAAAGTAGACTGGGAACACAGACTAAACGGTAGCACAATTGAGGAACAGTGGTGGACCTTTAAGGAGCTCTTTCATAGTGCTCAACAAAAATATATTCCAGTGAAAAAGGGCGGTAAAAGGGATAACCAGCCGTGGATAACCAAGGAAATAAAGGAGAGTATCAAATTAAAAACCAATGCGTATACGGTGGCCAAGGTTAATGGGAAACTAGAAGATTGGGAAAATTTTAAACGACAGCAAAGAATGACGAAGAAAGCAATAAAGAAATGAAAGATAGATTACGAAAGTAAACTTGCGCTAAACATTAAAACAGATATTAAAAGCTTTTACCGATATATAAAACGGAAGAGAGTGACTAAAGTAAATGTTGGTCCCTTAGAAGATGAGAAGGGGGATTTAATAATGGGAAATGTGGAAATGGCTGAGACCTTAAACAATTATTTTGCTTCGGTCTTCACAGTGGAAGACACAAAAACCATGCCAAAAATTGCTGCTCACGGGAATGTGGGAAGGGAGGACCTTGAGACAATCACTATCACTAGGGGGATAGTGCTGGATAGGCTAATGGGACTCAAGGTAGACAAGTCCCCTGGCCCTGATGAAATGCATCCCAGGGTATTAAAAGAGATGGCGGAAGTTATAGCAGATGCATTCGTTATAATCGACCACAATTCTCTGGACTCTGGGGAGGTACCAGCGGATTGAAAAGCAGCTAATGTAACGCCTCTGTTTAAAAAAGGGGGCAGGCAAAAGGCAGGTAACTATAGGCCGGTTAGTTTAACATCTGTAGTGGGGAAAATGCTTGAAGCTATCATTAAGGAAGAAATAGCCGGACTTGTCGATAGGAATAGTGTAATCAAGCAGATGCAACATGGATTCATGAAGGGGAAATCGTGTTTAACTAATTTACTGGAATTCTTTGAGGATATAACGAGCATGGTGGATAGAGGTGTGCCGATGGATGTGGTGTATTTAGAGTTCCAAAAGGCATTCGATAAGGTGCCACATAAAAGGTTACTGCAGAAGGTAAAGGTACGCGGAGTCAGAGGAAATGTATTAGCATGGATAGAGAATTGGCTGGCAAACAGAAAGCAGAGAGTCGGGATAAATGGGTCCTTTTCGGGTTGGAAATCGGTGGTTAGTGGTGTGTCACAGAGATCGTTGCTGGGACCACAACTGTTTACAATATACATAGATGACCTGGAAGAGGGGACAGAGTGTTGTGTAACAAAATTTGCAGATGACACAAAGATTAGTGGGAAAGCGGGTTGTGTAGTGGACACAGTGAGGCTGCAAAGAGATTTAGATCGGTTAAGCGAATGGGCTAAGGTTTGGCAGATGGAATACAATGTCGGAAAACGTGAGGTCATCCACCTTGGAAAAAAAAACAGTAAAAAGGAATATTATTTGAATGGGGAGAAATTACAACATGCTGCGGTGCAGCAGGTAATCAGGAAGGCGAATGGAATGAAGGCCTTCATTGCGAGAGGGATGGAATACAAAAGCAGGGAGGTCCTGCTGCAACTGTACAGGGTATTGGTGAGGCCGTACCTGGAGTACTGAGTGCAGTTTTGGTCACCTTACTTAAGGAAGGATATACTAGCCTTGGAGGGGGTACAGATTCAATTCACTAGGCTGATTCCGGAGATGAGGGGGTTACCTTATGATGATAGATTGAGTAGACTGGGTCTTTACTCATTGGAGTTCAGAAGGATGAGGGGTGATCTTCTAGAAACATTTAAAATAATGAAAGGGATAGACAAGATAGAGGCAGAGAGGTTGTTTCCACTGGTCGGGGAGACTAGAACTAGGGGGCACAGACTCAAAATACGGGGGAGCCAATTTAAAACTGAGTTGAGAAGGAATTTCTTCTCCCAGAGGGTTGTCAATCTGTGGAATTCTCTGCCCAAGGAAGTAGTTGAGGCTAGCTCACTGAATGTATTCAAATCATAGATTTTTAACCAATAACGGAATTAAGGGTTATGGGGAGCGGGCGGGTAAGTGGAGCTGAGTCCACGGCCAGATCAGCCATGATCTTTTTGAATGACGGAGCAGGCTCGAGGGGCTAGATGCCCAACTCCTGTTCCTAATTCTTATGTTATATTCTTCTGTAGTAGGTTGGGGACAGCATCAAACAAGAGATAAGGGATGCATGTAATAAAGGTACAGCAGTTATCATGGGTGACTTTAATCTACATATTGATTGGGCTAACCAAACTGGTAGCAATGCAGTGGAGGAGGATTTCCTGGAGTGTATTAGGGATGGTTTTCTAGACCAATATGTCGAGGAACCAGCGAGAGATCTGGCCATCCTAGGCTGGGTGATGTGTAATGAGAAAGGACTAATTAGCAATCTTTTTGTACGAGGCCCCTTGCGGAAGAGTGACCATAAAATGGTAGAATTCTTCATTAAGATGGAGAGTGACGCAGTTAATTCAGAGACTAGGGTCCTGAACTTAACGAAAGGTAACTTCGATGATTTGAGGCGTGAATTGGCTAGAATTGACTGGCGAGCGATACTTAAAGGGTTGACGGTGGATAGGCAATGGCAAACATTTAAAGATCACATGGATGAACTTCAACAACTGTCTGGCATAAAAATAAAACGGGGAAGGTGGCTCAACCGTGGCTAACAAGGGAAAATAGGGATAGTGTTAAATCCAAGGAAGAGGCATATAAATTGGCCAGAAAAAGCAGCAAACCTGAGGACTGGGAGAAATTTAGAATTCAGCAGAGGAGGATAAAGGGTTTAATTAAGAGGGGGAAAATAGAATACAAGAGGAAGCTTGCCGGGAACATAAAAACTGACTGCAAAAGCTTTTATCGATATGTGAAGAGAAAAAGATTAGTAAAGACAAACGTAGGTCCCTTGCAGTCGGATTCAGGTGAATTTACAATGGGGAACAAAGAAATGGCAGACCAATTAAACAAATACTTTGGTTCTGTCTTCACGAAGGAAGATACAAATAACCTTCCGGAAGTACTAGGGGACCGAGGGTCTAGTGAGAAGGAGGAACTGAAGGATATCGTTATTAGGCGGGAAACTGTGTTCGGGAAATTGATGAGATTGAAGACCGATAAATCCTCGGGGCCTGATAATCTGCATCCCAGAGTACTTGAGGAAGTGGCCCTAGAAATAGTGGATGCATTGGTGATCATTTTCCAACAGTCTATCGATTCTGGATCAGTTCCTGTGGACTGGAGGGTAGCTAATGTAACACCACTTTTTAAAAAGAGAGAGAGAGAGAAAATGAGTAATTATACACCAGTTACCCTGACATCAGTAGTGGGGAAAATGTTGGAATCAATTATTAAGGATGAAATAGCAGCGCATCTGGAAAGCAGTGACAGGATCGGTCCAAGTCAGCATGGATTTATGAAAGGGAAATCTTGCTTGACAAATCTTCTGGAAATTTTTGAGGATGTAACTAGTAGAGGGAACAAGGAAGAACCAGTGGATGTGGTGTATTTAGACTTTCAAAAGGCTTTTGACAAGGTCCCACACAAGAGATTGGTGTGCAAAATTAAAACACATGGTATTAGGGGTAATGTACTGACGTGGATAGAGAATTGGTTGGCAGGCAGGAAGCAGAGAGTTGGGATAAACGGGTCCTTTTCAGAATGGCAGGCAGTGACTAGTGGAGTGCCGCAGGGCTCAGTGCTGGGAGCCCAGCTCTTTACAATATACATTAATGATTTCGATGAAGAAAATGAGTGTAATCTCTCCAAGTTTGCAGATGACAGTAAACTGGGTGGTTGTGTGAGCTGTGAGGAGGACGCTAAGAGGCTGCAGGGTGACTTGAATAGGTTAGGTGAGTGGGCAAATGCATGGCAGATGCATTATAATGTGGATAAATGTGAGGTTATCCACTTTGGGGGCAAAAACACGAAGGCAGAATATTATCTGAATGGCAGCAGATTAGGAAAAGGGGAGGTGCAACGAGACCTGGGTATCATGGTTCATCAGTCATTGAAAGTTGGCATGCAGGTACAGCAGGCGGTAAAGGAGGCAAATGATATGTTGGCCTTCATAGCTCGGGGATTTGAGTACAGGAGCCGGGAGATCTTACTGCAGTTGTACAGGGCCTTAGTGAGGCCTCACCTGGAATATTGTGTTCAGTTTTAGTCTCCTAATGGTGAGGAAGGACGTTCTTGCTATTGAGGGAGTGCTGCGAAGGTTCACCAGGATGACTGGACTGACATATGAGGAGAGACTGGATCAACTGGGCCTTTATACACTGGAGTTTAGAAGGATGAGAGGGGATCTCATAGAAACCAATAAAATTCTGACGGGACTGGATGCAGGAAGAATGTTCCTGATGGTGGGGAAGTCCAGGACCAGGGGACATAGTCTTAGGATAAGGGGTAGGCCATTTAGGACTGAGATGAGGAAAAACTTCTTCACTCAGAGAGTTGTTAACCTGTGGAATTCCCTGCCGCAGAGAGTTGTTGATGCAAGTTCATTGGATATATTCAAGAGGGAGTTAGATATGGCCCTTACGGCTCGGGGGTATGGAGAGAAAGCAGGAAAGGGGTACTGAGGGAATGTTCAGCCATGAGCTTATTGAATGGTGGCGCAGGCTCAAAGGGCCGAATGGCCTACTCCTGCACCTATTTTCTATGTTTCTATGTTTCTAACCCACAACCTATGTGGCGCGAGTGCCACGGCTGAAATAAGAAAGAAAGAAAGCATGAAAGGAAGAAAGTTAAGTGTTATATATGTAAACAATTTACTCTGTACAGCCACCAGAGGGCTCATCCCTTGTAGTCCCAAGGTATCCCCATAATCCCTTGGGAGCACAGGTATTTAAGGAGGTCTCACAGGTTGGACAAGGTCCCACACAAGAGATTGGTGTGCAAAATTAAAACACATGGTATTGGGGGTAATGTACTGACGTGAATAGAGAATTGGTTGGCAGGCAGGAAGCAGAAAGTTGGGATAAACGGGTCCTTTTCAGAATGGCAGACAGTGACTAGTGGAGTGCCGCAGGGCTCAGTGCTGGGAGCCCAGCTCTTTACAATATACATTAATGATTTCGATGAAGGAATTGAGTGTAATCTCTCCAAGTTTGCAGATGACACTAAACTGGGTGGTTGTGTGAGCTGTGAGGAGGACGCTAAGAGGCTGCAGGTTGGAGAAGCACTCTCGAGACCTGCAATAAAAGACTACGGTCACACTTTAAGCTCATAGTGTTCAGACTGACTCTTTCTCCATACATAACAACTGGCGACGAGATACTGATAGCGATCCCAAAGATGCAGAGAACATTGGGCATCCCGGAGAAATTCTTGGAGGGAGATGATTGGGAGACTTTTGTGGAGCGACTCAACCAATATTTCGTGGCCAACGAGCTAGATGGGGAAGAGAACGCTGCCAAACGAATGGCCATCCTCCTCAACATCTGTGGGGCACCAACGTATGACCTCATGAAGAATCTGCTCACTCCAGATTTGTGCACACTGTTCCAAGAGCACTTGAACCCGAAGGAAAGCGTTCTGATGTTGAGGTACTGGTTCTACACCTACAAAAGGTCTGAAAGCCAGGAAGTGGCGAGTTATGTCGCCGAGCTAAGACGCCTTGCAGGACATTGTGAATTTGAAGGACATTTGGAGCACATGCTCAGAGACTTTTTCGCACTTGGCATTGGTCACAAAACCATACTTCGCAAACTTTTGCCTGTAGAGACCCCAACCTTGAGTAAGGCCACAGCGATAGCCCAGGCGTTCATTGCCAACAGTGACAATACGAAGCAAATCTCTCAGCACACAAGTGCTGCTGCAAGTACTGTGAACAAAGTGATGTTGCTTTCTAATCATAATGTACAGGGCAGGTCACACATGCCTGCACCTGCATGTCCGCAGATGTCTCAAAGTCCACCATCAAGGGTGATGAATGCAAGGCCATTAACACATAGTTGGCTCTGCGGAGGTGATCATCGTTTCCATTCATGCCGATTCAAAGGGTACGTTTGCAAGGGCTGTGGAACAATGGGACAGCTCCAACGAATATGCAGGCGAGCTACAAATCCTGTTATTACTACAAACCACCATGTTGAAGAGGAGGACAGATCCACAGAGGATCATGACAAACCAGAGCCTCAGACCGAGGAGGCAGAGGTACATGGAGTGCATACATTCACACAAAGTGTCCTCCGATAATGCTGAATGTTGAACTAAATGAACTCCCGGTGTCAATGAAGCTGGACACGGGCGCGAGCCAGTCCATCATGGGCAAAAAGACTTTCGAAAGATTGTGGTGCAACAAGACCTCAAGGCCAGTCTTAACTCCAGTTCGTACGAAACTAAGAACTTGCACAAAAGAACAGATTCCTGTAATCGGCAGTGCTACCGTAAAGGTCTCCTACGATGGAGCGGTGCACAAGCTACCACTCCGGGTGGTACTGGGTGATGGTCCCACGCTGCTCAGCAGGAGCTGGCTGGGAAAGATACGCTGGAACTGGGACGACGTCTGAGCGCTATCGCCCGCTGACGACATTTCGTGTGCCCAGGTCTCATACAAATTTCCTTCGCTGGTCGAACCAGGCATCGGAAAATTCCAAGGAGCAAAAGTGCAGATCCACCTAATTCCGGGGGCGCGACCCATCCATCACAAGGCGAGAGCAGTACCGTACGTGATGAGAGAAAGGGTAGAGATCGAGCCAGACTGACTGCAAAGAGAGGGCATCATTTCACCAATTGTGTTCAACGAGAGGGCCAGTCCGATCGTTCCTGTCCTCAAGGGTGACGGCACCGTCAGAATTTGTGGCGATTACAAAGTAACTATCAATCATTTCTCCCTGCAGGACCAATACCCACTACCAAAGGCAGACGACCTCTTTGCAACACTGGCAGGAGGAAAGACATTCATGAAGCTGGATCTGACTTCAGCCTACATGACGCAGGAACTGGAGGAATCATCGAAGGGCCTCATCTGCATCGACACGCACAAAGGTCTTTTTATTTATAACAGATGCCCGTTCGGAATTCGATCAGCGGCGGTGATATTCTAGAGAAACATGGAAAGCTTACTGAGGTCCCGCACACCATGGTCTTCCAGGACGACATCTTGGTCACAGGTCGGAACACAGTTGAGCATCTGCAGAACCTGGAGGAGGTTCTTAGTCAACTCAACTGTGTGGGGCTCAGGTTAAAATGCTCGAAGTGTGTTTTCCTGGCACCTGAAGTGGAGTTCTTGGGAAGGAGGATTGCGGCAGACGGCATCAAGCCCACCAACGCGAAGACAGAGGCAATCGAGAATGCACCGAGGCCACAGAACGTGACGGAGCTGCAGTCGTTTCTGGGACTCCTGAATTACTCTGACCGGGTCTCAGCACACTATTAGAGCCACTGCATGTCTTACTTCTAAAAGGGGCCGAATGGGTTTGTGGCAAAAGCCAAGAAAATGCCTTTGTAAAAGCGAGAAAATTGTTATGCTCAAACAAATTGCTTGAGTTGTATGATCCATGTAAGCGTTTGGTACTAGCATGTAATGCGTCGTCATATGGCGTCGGGTGTGTATTGCAACAAGCTAATGATTTTGGGAAAATACAACTGGTTGCTTATGCATCCAGGAGTCTGTCTAAGGCTGAGAGAGCCTACAGCATGATTGAAAAAGAAGCGTTAGCGTGTGTCTATGGGGTAAAGAAAATGCATCAATACCTGTTTGGGCTAAAATTCGAATTGGAAACTGACCATAAGCCACTAATATCCCTGTCTTTAGAGAATAAAGGGATAAATATCAACGCATCGGCCCGCATCCAGAGATCGGTGCTCACGTTGTCTGCATACAACTACGCCATCTGCCACAGGCCAGGCATAGAAAACTGCGCTGATGCTCTCAGTAGGCTGCCATTGCCCACCACGGGGGTGGAAATGGCACAGCCCGCAGATTTAGCCATGGCTATGGAAGCATTTGAGAGTGAGCAATCACCCGTCACTGCCTGGCAGATCAAAACCTGGACAAGCCAGGACCCCTTATTATCCCAAGTCAAAAGCTGTGTACTTAATGGGAGCTGGTCCAATGTCCCAGTGGAAATGCAGGAAGAGATAAAACCGTTCCAGCGATGCAAAGATGAAATGTCTATACAGGCAGACTGCCTTCTGTGGGGCAATCGAGTAGTGGTCCCCAAGAAGGGCAGAGACACCATCAATGACCTCCACAATACCCACTCAGGCATCGTAATGATGAAAGCGATAGCCAGATCCCACGTGTGGTGGCCCGGTATCGATACGGACTTAGAGTCCTCAGTTCATAGATGTAATACACGCTCGCAGTTAAGCAATGTATCCAGGGTGGCGCCGCTAAGTTCATGGTCTTGGCCCTCCAAACCGTGGTCTCGGGTACACGTCGACTATGCAGGCCCGTTCTTGGGTAAAATGTTCCTTGTGGTTGTAGACGCGTACTCCAAGTGGATTGAATGTAAGATAATGACGGCTAGCACGTCCACTGCCACTACTGAAAGCCTGCGGGCCATGTTTGCCACATAACGGCCTACCGATGTCCTGGTGAGTGACAACAGGCCATGTTTTACCAGTACTGAGTTCAAAGAATTCATGTCCCGTAACGGGATCAAACATGTCACATCTGCCTCGTTTAAACCAGCGTCCAATGGTCAGGCAGAGAGAGCAGTGCAAACCATCAAGCAAGGCTTGAAGAGGGTAACTGAAGGCTCACTGCAGACTTGCCTATTCAGTGTCCTGCTTAGCTACCGCACGAGACCCCACTCACTCACTGGGATCCCACCTGCTGAACTGCTCATAAAAAGAGCTCTTAAGACAAGGCTCTCGCTAGTTCACCCTGATCTACATGAACAGGTAGAGAGCAGGCGGCTTCAACAAAGTGCATACCATGATATTGCAAATGTGTCACGCGAGATTGAAGTCAAAGATCCTGTATTTGTATTAAATTATGGACAAGGTCCCAAGTGGCTTCCCAACACTATCGTGGCCAAAAAGGGGAACAGGATGTTTCGGGTCAAACTTTCAAATGGACTAATTCACCGGAAACACTTGGACCAAATCAAACTCAGGTTCACGGACTATCCTGAGCAACCCTCCTTGGACCCTAGCTTCTTTGATCCCCCAACATACACACCAGTGGCAACAGGCACCACAGTTGACCACAAAGCAGTGTCATCTACATCGTCCAGCAGGACCCAACACACCAGGCAGCCCAGCAAGGCCAGCTGCACAGCAGCCCAGCGAGGGCCCAACAAATGATACAACAATACCAGCTTTCACACCGAGATGATCAACCAGGGCAAGAAGGGCCCCAGTTTGACTCACATTGTAAATAGTTACACTATTGACTTTGGGGGTAATGTTGTTATATATGTAAACTTGTATTTACTCTGTACAGCCATGAGAAGGCTCATCCCCTGGAGTCCCAAGGGATCCCATAATCCCTTAGGAGCACAGGTATTTAAGGAGGCCTCACAGGTTGGAGAGGCACTCTGGAGACCTGCAATAAAAGACTAAGGTCACACTTTACTTTAAGCTCACAGTGTTCAGTCTGACTCTTTCTCCATACATAACATTAAGGAACACAAACTGTCTAATTAGTATTTGAGAATGGTGACATTTAGATATTATTTAGCCATGAAAATTAGAGTGAAATCATTGGTAATTATTAAAAGTAAATTAATGCCTGTGTTAAAATTTCACCCCAAATGTAACCAGTGTTGTAATCTTGTAAAACAACCAGCCTTTGGAGATGATTACCAGAGATTGGTAATTTTATAATTGATAAAGGATCATAATATGTACATGAGAATTCATGTCGCCACTGCCTGGTTTTGGATTGGACAATCTTGGGGAGATTTGTTCCTCCCATGAAATTCTACAGGGGTTTAACGGTGGCGCTAACCAGTTGCACCCCGTCATCACCGTGCGCAGCGTCCCGTTTTCGTCCCCAAGTGAAAATTCAGTAGCGCCCCGTGAGGCTGCCGTGAGTCGTGTACCGGGCTTTAGACCGCTCACGGGGCAAAAATTAAAGGGGAGGAGCGCTATTCAAAATGTTAAAGTTGGCCGATTTACCGATTCTGATCTTCATATGGTGGGGATTGTGCCGCGATGCTGCTGCCATGGCACCCCGCTCCCCAGTGGTATAGTCATGGCCCCTTCTCCCTAATTCTGCTCCGGGTAGCGCTGCAAACTTCCAGGAGGTTAACGCTCCGGTCCTGCCCCAAAAGGAAGTTCAGCGCGAGACTTTGTGCTCCACTTCCTCTCGGGAGCGGAATGCCCAATTTAGCTGCCGGGGCAGGACTTCTGAGCCTGGTGCAGGAAGTCCTGCCTCGCGGCTGTTAGCGCCACCAACCGAGGCAGTACACAATTTCGCCCCTCAGTCTTTAAGCGGGAGGTCGAGAGATTTTTTAATGTGCAAACTGGAATAGATCTTCCAATTAGGGTTACAACTAGGCATTAGTTGGATGATGCACAATGCTTTATAGAATCATAGAATGGTTACAAGATGAATAAGACCATTCGGCCCGTTGAGCCCGTGCCAGCTCTCTGCAGGAGCACTTCAGCTAGTCCCACACTCCGCCCATTCCCCGTAGCATAGAAACAGAGAAATTATGTGCAGGAGTAGGGCATTCGGCCCTTCGAGCCTGCACCACCATTCAATATGGTCATGGCTGATCAGTCCCTCAGTACCCCTTTTCTCTCCATACCCCTTGATCCTTTTAGCCGCAAGGGCACATCTAACTCTCTTTTGAATATATCTAATGAACTGGCCTCAACAACTATCTGTGGTAGATAATTCCACAGGTTCACAAGTCTCAGTGAAGTTTCTCCTCATATCGGTCCTAAATGGCCTACCCCTTACCCTTAGACTGTGACCCCTGGTTCTGGACTTCCCCAACATCGGGAACATTCTTCCTGCATCTAACTTGTCCAATCCCGTCAGAATGTTATAGGTTTCTATGAGATACCCTCTCATTCTTCTAAATTCCAGTGAATATAAGCCTAGTCGATCCAGTCTTTCTTCATATGTCAGTCCTGTCATCCTGGGAATCAGTCTGGTGAACCTTCACTGCACTCCCTCAACAGCAAGAATGTCCTTCCTCAGGAGACCAAAACTGTACACAATATTCAAGGTGTGGCTTCACCAAGGCCCTACACAACTGCAGTAAGACTTCCCTGCTCCTATACTCAAATCCTCTTGCTATGAAGGCCAATATGCCATTTGCCTTCTTCACCACCTGCTATACCTGCATGCCAACTTTCAATGAATGAAGTACCCAGGTCTCATTGCACCTCCCCTTTTCCTAATCTGTCACCATTCAGATAATATTCTGCCTTCCTGCTTTTGCCACCAAAGTGGATAACCTCACATTTATCTACATTATACTGCATCTGCCATGCATTTGCCCACTCATCTAACCTGTCCAAGTCACTCTGCAGCCTCTTAGCATCCTCCTTACAGCTCACACTGCCACCCAGCTTAGTGTCATCTGCAAACTTGGAGATATTACATTCAATTCCTTCATCTAAATCATTATTATATAATGTAAATAGCTGGGGTCTCAGCACTGAACCTTGTGGTACCCCACTATTCACTGCCTGCCATTCTGAAAAGGACCGGTTTATTCCTACTCTTTGCTTCCTGTCTGCCAACCAGTTCTCTATCCATGTCAATACATTACCCCCAATACCATGTGCTTTGACCTTGTCAAAACCCTTTTAAAGTCTGAATACACCACATCCACTAATTCTCCCTTGTCCACTCTACTAATTACAACCTCAAAAAATTCTAGAAGATTTGTCAAGCATGATTTCCCTTTCATAAATCCATGCTGATTTGGATCGATCCTGTCACTCTTTTCCAAATGCGTTGCTATTACATCTTTAATCATTGATTCCAACATTTTTCCCACCACCGATGTCAGGCTAACTGGTCTATAATTCCCTGTTTTCTCTCTCCCTCCTTTTTTAAAAAGTGGGGTTACATTAGCTACCCTCCAATCCATAGAAACTGATCCAGAGTCTATAGAATGTTAGAAAATAACCACCAATGCATCCACTCTTTCGAGGGCCACTTCCTTAAGTACTCTGGGATGCAGACTATCAGGCCCTGGGGATTTATCGGCCTTCAGTCCCATCAATTTCCGTAACACAATTTCCTGACTAATAAGTGTTTCCTTCAGTGCCTCCTTCTCGCTAGTGCCTCGGTCCACTAGTATTTCCGGAAGGTTATTTGTGTCTTCCTTAGTGAAGACAGAACCAAAGTATTTGTTCAATTGGTCTGCCATTTCTTTGTTCCCCATTATAAATTCACCTGATTCTAACTGCAAGGGGCCTACATTTGTCTTCACTAATCTTTTTCTCTTCCCAAAGCTATATAAGAATTTGCAGTCAGTTTTTATGTTCTCTGCAAGCTTCCTCACATACTCTCTTTTCCCCCTCCTAATTAAACTCTTTGTTCTCCTCTGCTGAATTCTAAATTTCTCCCGGTCCTCAGGTTTGCTGCTTTTTCTGGCTAATTTATATGCCTCTTCCTTGGATTTAACATTATCCCTAATTTCCTTTGTTAGCCACGGTTGAGCCACCTTCCCCGTTTTATTTTTACGCCAGACAGGGATGTACAATGTTGAAGTTCATCCATGTGATCTTTAACTGTCTGCCATTGCCTATCTACCTTCAACCCTTTAAGCATCATTCGCCAGTCTATCCTAGCCAATTCACGTCTCATACCATCGAAGTTACCTTTCTTTAAGTTCAGGACCCTGAATTAACTGTGTCACTCTCCATCATAATGAAGAATTGTACCATTTTATGGTCACTCTTCCCCAAGAGGCCTCGCACAACAAGATTGCTAATTTGTTCTTTCTCATTACACAACATCCAGTCTAGGATGGCCAGCTCTCTAGTTGGTTCCTCAACATATTGGTCTAGAAAACCATCCCTTATGCACTCCAGGAAATCCTCCTCCACCTATTGCTACCAGTTTGGTTAGCCCAATCTATATGCAGAGCAAAGTGACCCATGATAACTGCTGTACCTTTAATGCACGTATCCCTAATTTCCTGTTTGATGCCATTCCCAACCTCACTACTACTGTTTGGTGGTTTGTACACAACTCCCACTGGCGTTTTCTCCTCTTTGGTGTTCCGCAGCTCTACCCATACAGATTCCACATCATCCAAGCTAATGTCCTTCCTTATTATTGCGTTAATCCCCTCTTTAACCAGCAATGCCACCCCACCTCATTTTCCTTTCTCTCTATCCTTCCTGAATATTAAATACCCCTGGATGTTGAGTTCCCAGCCTTGGTCATCCTGGAGCCATGTCTCCGTAATCCCAATTACATCATATCCGTTAACAGCTATCTGCGCAGTTAATTCATCTACCTTATTACGAATGCTCCTAGCATTGAGACACAGAGCCTTCAGGCTTGTTTTTTTTTAACACTCTTTGTCCTTTGTAGAATTTACCAATATTTCGCAAAGATTCCTTGTACCTTTGCCCTGCAGAGGAGAAGAATCCCTTTCTGGACTTTTAAAATGGAAGGAAAAACTTCGGGACACAAATGAGTTGAGATGGGCCGACGAGGCCTGCAGGGGATAAAAGGGGATGCATTCATGGAGACTCCCCCCACCTCCTCCCCCAGTGTTTGGACTCATAGGAAAGGGAATTTAATTTGGAAATCGATGAACATTTTGGTGTCCTAGGAAAACCTCTGAGGAAGATACCTAAGAGCTTTACAAGTTTAAGATCTCTAAAGGAACATTTTGGAACAGACTGCCAGAACAGAGGGTGGGACTTCACTCAGGAATTGGGTATTGGAGCTACTTCGATCTGACTGGGAGAATGAGTTGATCGATAACTAACAAGAACTGTGAGACATAAAAATTCACTTCCTAGTGACAATAAACGCATGAAGAGCTATCAGGCTCATCACCGGAGACCATTAGTGGTATGCATGTGCAAATAGACCTATAGAAATCACGGGCCAAGCCCAATGACCCAAGAGTTTAAACTCCAACAATGCTTCAACGGTGATTTTCCACATTAACACATCATAATCAAATCACTGCTGAACGAGCCCGACAAATTCTGACAAAGAAGAGAGCTCAAAAGTAATGAGCAGCTCCCTTGAAACAAAGAGCTGGGCCAGATTTGGTGGGAGATAAGGAAGCCTTTTTGGGGTATATCTATTCCCAGTTTTACAAAGAAAAGAACTCAAGCAGCTGGAGGTGGGGAGTGAAGAAATGAAGTAGTGGAGAAAACTGCAAGAAATCATCAAGGACCGACCGAGCACGCCGACAGCAAGAGGCCCACGAAATGGAAGGTTGTCATCACGAAATTGACAACCCGGGCTACCACAACCAGCGAAACGACCAACCGAAACCGACTCAGCAAAAACCGAGGAATCGACATTTATTTCCACTCTACAATCTACTTCTCAATGACCAACAGGTGAGAAATTACCAAAAGGGACTAACTAAAACTATTCCTAACCAAAGAAAGTGGGTACTTACCCCATACATCCAAAACGCAACTTACCGCATCAGCGCACTCACCCCAACTGGAGACTACGCAGTACGAAGTCCTCTCCTCTGTCCGGGGTACGGCTCGCCTAGAAGGCCAAGTGCAGTGAACCCCGAAACCGCGATTCACCGGCAACTGTGAAAAGGGATTGGTGAGCATAGCCCCTGAACCCCCAGAGCTATAACTTAGGGAATTGGGCGGAGGAGGCTGGGATAACTTGTGTAAATGTATCTGCATTCTCCTCTTTACCCCATTTAGAGTTTAAGCTGTTTCCTTTTCCCCACAGGCTGTATTTTGACATTTTATTCAACATGTTGTACCCCTCAGTGTGTATTGCTTTCACTATTCTGTGTGTGTTATTAAAGGTGTGCCTTTTACTTCCTTTTAAAAACAATAAAGCTATACCTGCTTCCTACCTTAAAACCGATTGTCTGTCCAAGTTTGTCACAGTCCCTTCATAATTCCAGAGTCTAGAGCCAAGGGTGTGGGAGCGATTCAAAACCGCTCATATAAGGTCAGAAGGGAAAGCTGACCACCCCCCACCCCCCAAATATCACCCTTTACACCTTTTAGAATTATGTTGTCATTTGGCCCTTTCTGATTTTTGCCTTTGATTTTTCTGCCCTCCAATTTTTCTTATCTCCTTTCTACCTTTTGCTTCTGCCCCCATTTTACTTCCCACTGTCTCCCTGCATAGATTCCCATCTCCCTGCCATATTAGCTTAAACTCGCCCCAACAGCACTAGCAAACACTCCCCGAGAACATTGGTTCCGCTGCTGCCCAGGTGCAGACCGTCCGGTTTGTACTTGTCCCACCTCCCCCAGAACCGGTTCCAGTGTCCCAGGAATTTGAATCCCTCCCTCTTGCACCATTCCTCAAACCACGTATTCATCTTAACTATCCTGCTATTTCTACTCTGACTAGCACGTGGCACTTGTAGCAATCCTGAGATTACTACCTTTGAGGTCCTGCTTTTTAATTTAACTCCTAGCTCCCTAAATTCAGCTTGTAAGACCTCATCCCTTTTTTTAACCGATATCGGTGGTACCTATATGCACCACGACAACTGGCTGTTCACCCTCCCCCTCCAGAATGCGCTGCAGTCACTCCAAGACATCCTTGACCCTTGCACCAGGGAGGCAACATACCATCCTGAAGTCTCAATTGTGGCCGCAGAAGCGCCTGTCTAGTCCCCTTACAATAGAATCCCCTACCACTATAGCTCTCCCACTCTTTTTCCTGCCCTCCTGTGCAGCAGAGCCATCCATGGTGCCATGAACTTGGCTGCTGCTGCCTTCCCCTGGTGAGCCATCTCCCCCAACAATATCCAAAACAGTATATTTGTTTTGGAGGGAGATGACCGCAGGGGACCCCTGCACTTCCTTCCTTCCACTGCTCTGCCTGATGGTTACCCATTCCCTCTCTGCCTGTGTAACCTTTACCTGCGGTGTGACCAACTCACTAAACGTGCTATTCACGACATCCTCAGCATCACGGATGCTCCAGAGTGAGTCCATGCGCAACTCCAGTGTCGCAATGCGGTCTGTCAGGAGCTGCAGCTGGACACACTTCCTGCATACATAGTAGACTTCCCAAGTAGCACAGGAGGAGCATGACACAGGTCTGGGCTCTTCTGCCATCACTTAATCCTTAAATGAACTTAATTTGGCAACAGTGCCAAAGGTTACCTACTGATAAGAAAAGAGAAAGAAAACGAAAAAGATTAAATACTCACCAATCCACCAGTCAATCACTTACCCGCTTGGCTGTGATGTCACACTTCGATTTCTCATTACTTTTTTTTCTTTCAGGTACTTATCCAACTCCTTTTTGAAAACCGTGATTGAGTCTGCCTCCACCACCCTTTCAGGCAGCACATCCCAGATCCTAACCACTCACTGCATAAAAAGGTTCTTTCTTATTTTGCTTTTGGTTCTTCTGCCAATCACCTTAAATCTGTGCCCTCTGGTTCACCACCCTTCCGCCAATGGGAACAGTTTTTCCTCAATGTCTACTACGTCTCGACCCCTCATGATTTTGAACACCTCTATCAAATCTCCTCTCAACCTTCTCTGCTCTAAGGAGAACAATCCCAGCTTCTTCAGTCTATCCACGTACCTGAAGTCCCTCATCCCTGGAACCATTCTTGTAAATCTTTTCCGCATTCTTGTAAATCTAAGGCTTTCACATCCTGCTAAAGTTTATTTATTCTGTTATTTGGCTGACTCCCCCCAGCCCACCTGATTTTGAGGAGCCAGCTGCACCTACAGGCAAGCTCCTGGTTCACTTTGGGCTGAGATCTGGGATCTCAGCCAGGGCTGGGTGAAGGGAAGCTCTTAAAATGTTGGCAGCAATGGCACAGCATGCTAATATTTTTAATTATATTCTTTTCACAGGCTCAGTGGATGGCACAGGCAGGAAACCGAGTTTGACAATGTACTTTTTTGCCTGGTTAGATTGCTTATTTGAATTGCTTATTACTAGCAACGGTACACACGGGGTTAATTATGATTTCTGTGAGTTGCCTCTGCAAAGTACATAAATGAACATCTTCTTTCTAGTAAGTGAAAATCAATGAATAGGCATCTGAGGTTTAGTTTTTGCCAAACAAAAAGGAGATTAATATCTGAATGTATGGTCAGAAGTTTCAATCTGATATCCACTGAATTATTACAGCAGCAATTCAATCTAAATGGCAGTATCTTGTGTATCTTTCGAAAGCACTGCTTGAATGTTAACAAGGGAACAGTGTGCTAATTTTTCGTTTTAACTCTGATATATCTTTACAAGATCTTAAAACAAGTCAGTTAAAGGTATCTGGCACAAATCAAAGAGCCAAGCCAACTTGGTGAGTGATTCTTTAATTGCCGACTGTGTCTGAAGTGAAGAAACGGGTCAAAGTCTGTGCATGGGGAACAGGACCAATCATACTTTTGGCGGATAACTCTATGAACGAGGGTTCCAATTATAGGTTTATACTGGATTACCTGCACTCAGATCATACAGTCTACAGCCCGTGGTCAACGGAGAAATTGGGCTAGTAGTTCAAATGTATATTCAAAGATGGTTCAGAGAAGCATCAATTGATTTATGTTGATATATCGAGGAGCATAGTAAAGTCTATAATTCTGAACATACAGAAAGGAAAAGAACAAGAAAAGACCAACTGATCCATCCGGTCTATTTCATTCAGACAAGAGCCTTAAGCTAATTCGGATAAAAGCTCTCGGTAACTCATCTCGAACCTCTGAAGGAAATCTCCAGCATACTGCAGTAATTGATACCACTGATCACTGCTGCCTTTCCCTAGCTTCCAGAACTCAAGATGTATTCCACTCCCAGGAACGTATGCTATTTTGTACGTCGTTCTGATTAATTACTTGTTTTATGTTAAGTAAATTGTCGATTGGTTTATAGCCTGATTCTTAAACTGATATTCGATTGCCTACTAAAGATGAGGAGAATTACATGGCTGTAATGTGTTGCAGGGTTATCTGTTAAAACTTTGGTGTTCAACATTACTAACCAAGGTAGTGGATGCGTGAAGGAACATTTTGGATCACAGAGGATGGAACGTCTGCTTATGTGTCAGCTTTGGCTCAGTTGTTGCTCTGTCTCCTCTGTGTCAGAAGGTTGCGGGTTCAAGTCTCACTCCGGGAACTTGAGCACATAATCTAGGCTGACACTACAGTGCAGTACTGAGGGAGTAATGTACTTTCGGAAGTGCCATCTTTCAGATGAGATGTTAAACCGAGACCTTGTCTGCTCCCTCAGGTGGACGTAAAAGATCCCATGGCATTATTTTGAAGATCAGGGGAGTTCTCCAGGTGTCCTGGCCGATATTTATCCCTCAATCAACATCAATTTGGCTGTTGTGTTTTCTCTATTACAACAGTGACTAAGTTTCAAAAGTACTTCATTTGCTGTAAAGCACTTTGGGACATCCTGAGGATGGCAAAGGTGCTATTTTTATATTATTATTCGTTCCTGGGATGTGGACGTTGCTGGCAAGGCCAGCATTTATTGCCCATCCCTAATTGCTCTTGAGAAGGTGGTGGTGAGCCACCTTCTTGAACTGCTGCAGTCCTTGTGGTGAAGGTACTCCCACAGTGCTGTTAGGGAGGGAATTCCAGGATTTTGATCCAGCGACAATGAAGAAACGGAGATATATTTCCAAGTCAGCATGGTGTGTAACTTGGAAGGGAACTTGCAGGTGATGGTGTTCCCATGCAACTCCTTCCCTTGTCCTTCTAGGTGGTGGAGGTCGCGGATTTGGAAGGTGCTGCAGTGCATGTTGTAGATGGTACACACGGAAGCCACGGTACGCTGGTGGAGGGAGTGAATGTTCAAGGTGGTGAATGGGGCATCAATCAAGCAGGCTGCTTGTGTGGCTTGCCACTAATCAGCCCAAGCCTGATTGTTGTCCAGGTCTTGCTGCATGTGTGTATGGACTGCTGTGCAATCATCAGCGAACATCACCACTTCTAACCTATAAATGCAAGTCTTTCTTTTCTTCTTTCTTATAGGGATTCTGGGTAGTGCTTAATCTGAGTAGCAAATCTAGCATAAAATACTGAAAATGCTGGAAATACTCAGCAGGACAGGCAGTATCTGTGGAGAGAGGAACAGAGTTAACGTTTCAGGTCAGTGGCCTTTCGGCATTATTATTATTCCAACGCACTCCAGGCTGGCCTCCCATGTTCTTCCCTACGTAAACTTAAGGTCATCTAAAATTTGGCTGCCCATGACATAACTTGCACCAAGTCCCGTTCACCCATCACCCCTGTGCTCGCTGACCTACATTGACTCCTGGTTAAGCAATGGCTCGATTTCAAAATTCTCATCCTTATTTTCAAATCCCTCCATTGCCTCATCCCTCCCGATCACTGTAATCTCCTCCAGCCCCACAAACCCCCGAGATATCTGAATTCCTCTAATTCTGCCCTCCTGAACATCCCTGATTATAATCAGTCCACCATTGGTGGCGGTGCCTTCTGTTGCCTAGGCCCTAAGCTCTGGAATTCCCTCCCTAAAACTCTCCGCCTCTCTACCTCCTTTAAGATGCTCTTTGTCCAAGCTTTTTGCCATCTGCCCTAATTTCTCCTTATGTGGCTCGGTGTCAAATTTTTTGTCTGTGAAGCGCCTTGGCATGTTTTAATACATTAAAGGCGCTGTATAAATACAAGCTGTTGTTGTTGGCTGACCAATAAAACCCAAGGGGTAATGGGACAGGGATTGTCATCTTCCTGGGAGAATGTTACCAGTGAGGTCCCACAGGGGTTTGATTTGGGACCTCTTTTGTTTAATATTTTTATAAATGATCAAGAGCTATGAGGCATAAGCACAGTGGCTAAATTTGCAGATGGTAATGAAGGTCATGGACTCCAAAGCTGAACAGGGTAAGCTGCAGGAATATACTTTGGAACTGGGCAGACAGGTGGTTGATGAAATTCAATGTAGAGAAATAAAAAATGGTTCACACGGGGACAAAAAATTCAGGTATTGCAAGAGTTACGTCCGTTTTTTTTTGGCCCCGACAACTCCAAAAAAATAACTAGCAAGTTTCCCCGTTCTATTTTTTTAAATTGGCGGCACGCATCCTGTCCTTTAGCTTCGGGGGGTGGAGCCTAATGCCTGCGCCAAAAGAACAATGCCCCCCCCCCACCCACCTTCTGTGCATGCACGAAAAAAAGACGTTTTTTACGAGACTGCTGTGGGTGCACATGCCCAGTACAGTTCCCAGTCTCCATTCGGCCATTTTTAAAGAGCCAGTTGTGTGTGAGAACTTTAATTCTCAGTAGAAAAATCGGAGTTGCAATACAACATGCAACGCTGCTCAAAGACAAAGAATTTCTCACAGGATGAAGTGAAGGCACTAGTTACTGTAATTGAGGCACGAGCTGGACACCAGCAGAGGTCACACAAATAATGTTTCCCTAAAAGAAATGAAGAAACGCTAGAACCAACTTGCAGACGATTACTGTGCAATGGTGACCACCCTGAGGTCTAAAGGCCAGTGCAAAAAGATGTGGCAGGACCTTGGTCAAGTAGTTAGTGTAAGTAATATTTTCATTTATTCACTGGAATTGCAATTGTAAATGTGACCATCTAAAAATGTCCCACCCAGCCAGCAGAAAGACACCCTCTCTAAAAAGTTAAATTTTCATCTTTGCAGAGGAAGGTGGCACACAACAAAAGGGAAAGAACTCGAACAGGAGGAGGGTACCGGCAAATCTGCACCCACTGACACCCTTGGAAGACAGGGTCGCTGCTTTGATGGGTCCTGCCTGGAGAAAAGCAACCACCACTGCACAAGCTGGGCCCACACTCGAGGGAGAGGGTAAGTCCTGTAAATTCCACAGTCTGGCTTTGCTAAATGTTAAGTACTGTGCGGCTAGCCATGCTTCGGTTCATGGGGATGTCTCCGTCAGCTACGCTTCGGTTGATGCAATGTGCTATCATTCATCGTGGTCCTTCAAATCAGCCTGCTGCCTGCGCTGTGTGAGCCTACTCATGCACCCACCCTGCCCCCTCCTCTGCTGCTAACCATTTGTCTGTTCTGTTATATTTTGCAGAACTTGAGGCCAAGCCAGACAAGGCTGAAGCCGACGCAGAAGAAGATTCAGACATGGATGAGCCGGAAAAAGAGAACTTCTTCCAATCCCACCTTCCAGACCAAGAGCGTGGGGGTGAGGGTGAGGGGGGGAGGGGCAGGGGGAGGGGATGGATGAAGCCCCCACTCTTGTACTCACTCTGGAGGAGGTACAGGTGCTGTCCATTGAGGTGACAGGCCCTTTCTTGAGTGGTTTCTCACAGTCCGAGGCTGGGGACTCCAGTGGGGTGCAGCGACGCACACCCAGAGCCCCACTGTCCGAGGCTGCTGGTCCCAGTGGGATGCAGCGAGCCACACCCACGATGAGGAGAGGAAGGAGAGCTCTACCACACTCTCCTGAGGTGCAGAATCTAACAGACATGGTTCAGGTGATGGCAATGAGTGCGGAGAGCATTGACCTTACACGATCACTCCTGGACACCATTAGTGGGGTGGGTGATGAGGTATTGGGACTGTCGGGAGAAGTAACACCACTCTCATGAGTAATGGGAACACTGATGGGGAACATGAGGGAGGAAATGTTGCAGGCAGCTGATACAATGTCGGCGCACATGAGGAAGGGAATGTCGCAGGTACCTGATACACTGTCGGTGAACATGAGGTAGGGAATGTCGGCAAACATGAGGGAGGGAATGTCGGAGATAGCTGCTCCAATAAGGGAACACGCCCAGACCCCGCAGCCATTGACAGAATCAACTGCCACTCCCACTCCAATCCGCGGACCAGCCTCTGAAGAGGCCCAAGCCGGGCCTTCCACATTCCGACTTGCCCACGCGCCCCCCCCCCCCCCCCCCCCCAAGAAGTGCGCATTACCCGAGATGTTTGAAAGAATAAGCTTGGTACCAACCCGACAAACGCTGCGAGTAGAGTCAACAAAACCAAGCGCAGTGGGCGGTCTCAGAATAAGGTGGAGGAAAGATGGGTGCAGCCTTTCTTGCAGCTGTTGTTGTTATTATTATTGTTGTTACTGTTGTAACTGTTCTCAAATTAAAAGTTTTTTGTAAGTTATGTAAATTTACAAGTTTAAAAATTTGTAAGTGATCTTAAAATTTGTAAGTGATCTTAACTGAAAACTTTAAAGTTTGATACAAGAATATTTTTATTCAAGTTAAGTACAAACAAATGTTAAACTTTTGAATAAAATATATTTTAAATTATAACTGAAACATTTCCATTCTTTACTCCATTACTAACACAACTGTTTGAACTAAAGAATCATTTGCATTATTTGTTCCATTATTAACATAACTTTTCGGATTAAAGAAGAATCATTTCCATTATTTGTTCCATTAACACAACACAACATTACGGAACAGGTCCAAATAGTAAACATGGTCCATTTGGAATGGTTGCTGCTGAGCCCTCAGGCAGCAAAGTGTTCACGGATCGAGCAAGGCTGCAAGGCTCGAGCAATCGTTAAAGGCGCAGGACAGCCCGCCCTCCTCCGCTATCATGCTCGGGTTCAGGGAGTTGCATGGATTCCTCATCCTCCTCATCATCTGCATCCTCCTCCTCACCTTCAGCCACTATCACCTCAGGTGGGTCTTCTACAACCAGCTGCTGCTGCCTCATGATGGTTAAGTTATGCAGCATGCCGCACACAACAGTGAACTGACTGACAATCTCAGGGGAGTTTTGCAAGTAGCCTCCGGAATGGTCCAGGCATCGGATACGCTGCTTCAAGATGCCAATGGTCCCCTCAATGAAGCTGCGCGTCGCAATGTGCGACATGTTGTATTCCCAGTCAGCTTCCGTCCGGGTTACGTGTAGAGGAGTCATGAGCCAGGTGGCGAGGCCATACCCTTTGTCACCCAGCAGCCAACTCTGCCCTTCTGGATGCTGCTGAAACATGGCAGATATAGTGCCCTCGCATAGGATGAACGCATCATGGGTGCTCCCAGGGTATCTCGCAACACCTGACTTGATGCGATACATGTCGTCACACACGAGCTGCACATTAATGGAATGGAAGCGTTTTCTGTTCCTGTACATCTTGGAATCATCCAAAGGCTCAATGTGGGAACAATCAATGCAGCTCTGTACTTTTGCGAAGCCAGCAATCCTGGAGAAGCCCACAGCCCTATCACGCCTGGACGGTCATGGGGAACTTTATGTAGTCATTGCTCCGGGCATATAGTGTAGCAGTCACCTGCTGAATGCAGATATGTGTTGCATGTTGAGAAATAGCATGCTCATGATCCAGATGCATAGAATGAAAGTGCAGCTGTATCCTTCACTTCAACTGACAAAGCAGTCCTCCTGACGCCTCTAGGTTGCAGGTCTGCTTTTACTAACTCGCAGATCTCGGTTACAACTTCTTTGCGGAAATACAGCCTTCTGACACAGTTTGCATCAATCAGGTGCAGGTATGAATGCCTGTCTCGATATACCCGACGTGGATAAGGCCTCCCGCCCATCATCCTACGTGCTCTGAGGTTCCACATGCGAAGACGTCGAATCTCCTCCACAGCACCATCATGCAGAAGGCTTACATGAGGTATGGCATTGTCAATATTGTCCCCATAATTAAATTACATCTTTGCAAGAAGCTGAAAACAGCAGAACAAAGTTAAAGCTTCTCTGCTCTCTCTCTCTCCAAGGTCGACGCCCTAGTATGGACCACACTCTGGTCTGCGCATGTGCAATAGGCTTGCTTTGAATGGGAAGCTAGACTTTCAATGAGGACATCTGGGGGTCCTGTTTGACAATAAATTGAAGCTATCATAACAATGTTCGGTGGCAGTGAGTAAAGCAAATCAGATGTTGAGATGTATTAAAAGGTTAACATTGAGCGGAAATAGTGAGGTAATCCTGCCCCATTATAATTTATTGGTGCGACTGTACTTGGAATACTGTGTACAGTTCTGGTCGCCATAGTACCGAAAGGATATTGCAGCTGTTGAAAGGATACAGAAGAGAGCAACCAGCATATCTGGATCTGTTGTAGACTAATTGATAGTGATTAGTTGATTGAAATAATCAGTCAACAATTCTATTATTGTGACTACCAGGTGTGTGACTACCAGGTTGGCGCTTGATCTTTTCTCCTTTAGCAATTCCTATGTTCTTATGTGACACATGACATTCAACCTCTGATCTATCAGAAGAATGAAGAGGAGTAAAAGAGTAAATGTTTTTGCTGGTTGACAGTTATTGATCGCAGGAATTAATATGTTAGGTTATTCTCCCTGTCCCACTATTATACCCATCTAACACCAAAGGAATGAAACACTGCCATTCCGAGGCACTGGATGAGAACCAGAAAATCTCATTCATTAGCTGCTATTAAAAAGGATTCAAGCCCCAATTGTCCATCGAGCAAGCAGGCCTTTCTTTGAGAGGGCCAACGTCAAGGGTTGTTCCCAGAGTGAGATTGGACTGATCATATAAAAGCATGGACCGGGCCAGTGTATTCAGCTGCAACTAATAATGATAAAGATTCTCTATCACCTACCTTATCTTGTATGAATCGAGCATCTTTGTTTGAGGACTTCAGCAGCATCTGTACTATGTTGAGAGCACCACTTGGCCGACTAGCTGCATAGTGTAGAGGCAACTGATCCTTATGCTGAAAAGGAAAGAAAAGTGCAGTGAGATAGATGCTGCACATCCTGAGGAGGCTTTCGATACAGCAATATTTTTACATTTATTTCCCCCATTTTATCACTCCCGTTCATCACCTGCGATACAGTTCAGCAGGCAATGTCTGCATTCCTACTAAGTAATCACTTTTCATAAAAAAAGTGGGAAAATTCATGTATGTAAGATTGGCAAGGTTTGCCTGGCTGTTTGAACAAACTTTCTTCCCTTATTTGTTAGTTCTTCTCAATAAATCATTAACTCATTTAAATTTCTGGCAGAGGAGAGCTGGGTCTAGAAGTTTTCAAGGCGCTATGCGGCCAACTGAAGCCGCAAAATGGCGGCCGGAAGTGTGCCTTCCACCATATAGGTAGGAGAGGTAGCACTCACATTAGGAGCACACGCAGACAGCATTTAAAATCAACAATAATTTACGTAGTTAAGGGTCCTGTGGTTCGTTTTTGGACTTCCCCAGTGTTTCACCTGCCACATGTTGACCTCGCTCAGCACAACGTGACACTAACCGGCATGAAGGTCCTCTGGCCAGTGCTATTTAAAGGGATCATCCAGGTTAATTGCAGGTTAGTTGCTGGTTTACTACTTCTGGCTACGCTTTGACTTCCAGGCATTTTTTGCTGACTTCAAAGTTCACTTTGTCTGCACAGGGAGGAGGCCATATCCACAGAGGGACTTAATGTATGCACCTGTGAGTATGCTCAGTTTTGTAGAGCTGTTGCATTGAGTGGCTTAGCCAGTCACAAGATGTTCACAAGACTCAATAAAGCTCCAGTCAGTTGGATCTAGGTCATCCACGATGAGGTATGCAGTTGTGAGCCTAGTGGATAAACTGGTAATGTGTAGTTTGATTGTTAAACCTTTGTTAATAAACCAACTAGTTCTTAATAGCAATGTGTTGCTATGAATTCTTAAGCAAGAACCCATGAAGCAAATACATTACACCAGGGAATGCTTCTTCTGCCTTAACTTGACCAAGGAGCAATTTATGAGTCGTCTTCGCTTTACCAAAGCTAAGTCACCTGCTCCAGCTTCAACGATAGCCTCAATCCTGGACATGGACAGCACTGCCTGTGGCTGTCAAGGTCACCATCGCCCTCAACTTTTATGTAGTGGGCTCCTTTGAGGCTGTAACACATGACATTAGCAACATCTCGCAGTTTGCAGTGCACTGATGTATCAGGGAGGTCACCAAGTCTCTATACACCAAAATAAACATATACAACTCCTTCCCTAACTCACTCCCATTCACCAACACCTCTGTGTTCACTGAGCTACATTGGCTCCTGGTCCAGCAACACTTCGATTTTAAAATTCTCATCCTTGTTTTCAAACCTCTACATGGACTCGCCCCTCCCTATCTCTGAAACCTCCTTCAGCCCTACAACCTTCCGAGATATCTGCGCTCCTCCAATTCTGACCACCTGCCCATCCCGGATTTCCATCACTCCACCACTGGCGGTCGGGCCTTCTGCTACCGAGACCCTAAGCTCTGAAATTCCCTGACTAAATCTCTCCTCCTCTCAACCTCTTTTAAGATGCTCCACAAAACCTACCTCCTTGACCTTAATATCTCTTTCTGTGGCTCGGTATCAAATTTTGTTTGATAACACTCCTGCGATGCATCGCGAGACATTAATAACTACATAAATGGCGCTATATAAATATGTTGTTTTTACTGCTGTTGTTATTGACAGAGTGAAGCAGGATTGAAAAAGCACGAGGCGTTGCCCGCATGGTGGACATTGTGTATCGTGTTCCACATCAGTACCCCGGAGCATTTATCAATTGGAAGGGATTCCATTCCCTCAACGTACAACTGGTTTGAGACCACATGCAATACATCATGCAGGGCTGTGCCTGCTATCCCGGCAGCAGTCAGGACTCTTTCATTCTGTGCCACTCCTCTGCGATGCCTTTATTCCAACCAGGCCGCCAAGGTACAGGCTGACTATTGGGCAAGAAAGGTTATTGCGGTCAGGCAGTACAGTAAAATCAAAATGGTATTATTTTGAGGGGGTGAAAGAACGGAGGGACCTGGAGGTGCATATTTACAAATCTTTGAAGATGTCAAAGCAAGTTGATAAGGCAGTTAAGAAAGCATATGGGATACTTGGCTTTGTAAATAGGGGCATTGTATGCAAAACAAGGAAGTCATGCTAAACCAGTGGCAGGAAAAATACAGCCTGTGGGCCATATCCAGTCCACCAACGAATTCTGTATAGTCCGCCAAGGCTTGGCTTTGAGCTGTGACATCCACCGCACCTGACTCCACCCCCATGTGATGTCAGGAGGCGGGTCATATAAACATAGGTGCGGGAGTAGGCCATTTGGCCCTTCGAGCATGCACTATTATTCAATATGATCATGGCTGATCATGCAACTTCAGTACCCCATTCCTGCTTTCTCTCCATACCCCTTGATCCCTTTAGCCGTAAGGGTCATATCTAACTCCCTTTTGAATATATCTAACAAACTGGCCTCAACAACTTTCTGTGGTAGAGAATTCCACAGGTTCACAACTCTCTGAGTGAAGAAGTTTCTCTTCATCTCTGTCCTAAATGGCCTACCCCTTATCCTTTGACTGTGACCCCTCATTCTGGACGTCACCTGCATCGGGAACATTCTTCCTACATCTAACCTGTCCAGTCCCGTCAGAATTTTATATGTTTCCATGAGTTCCGCTCTCATTCTTCTAAATTCCAGTGAATATAAGCCTAGTTGATCCAATCTTTCTTCATATGTCAGTCCTGCCATCCTGGGAATCAATCTGATGAACCTTCGCTGCACTCCCTCAATAGCAAGAATGTCCTTCCTCAGATTAGGAGACCAAAACTGTATACAATATTCAAGGTGTGGCCTCACCAAGGCCCTGTACAACTGCAGTAAGACCTCCCTGCTCCTATACTCAAATCCTCTCATTATGAAGGCCAACATGCCATTTGCCTTCTTCATCGCTTACTGTACCTGCATGCCAACTTTCAATGATGCACCATGACATCCAGGTCTCGTTGCACTTCCCCTTTTCCTAATGTGTCACCATTCAGATAATATTCTGTCTTCCTGTTTTTGTCACCAAAGTGGATAAACTCACATTTATCAACATTATACTGCATTCGACATGCGTTCGCCCACTCACCTAACCTGTCCAAGTCACCCTGCAGCCTCTTGGCATCCTCCTCACAGGTCACACTGCTACCCAGCTTGTGTCATCTGCAAACTTGGAGATATTACATTCAATTCCTTCGTCTAAATCATTAATGTATACTGTAAATAGCTGGGGTCCCAGCACTGAATCTTGCAGTACCCCACTGGTCACTGCCTGCCATTCTGAAAAGGACCCGTTTATTCCAACTCTTTGCTTCCTGTCTGCCAACAAGTTTTCTATCCATTTCAATACATTACCCCCAGTACCATGTGCTTTAATTTTGCACACTAATCCCTTGTGTGGGAACTTGTCAAAAGCCTTTTGAAAGTCCAAATACACCACATCTACTGGTTCTCCCTTGTCCATGCTACTAGTTACATCCGCAAAAAATTCTAGAAGATTTGACAAGCATGATTTCCCTTTCATAAATCCATGCTGTGTTGGACGGATCCTGTCACTGCTTTCCAAATGCGCTGCTATTTCATCTTTAATAATTGATTCCAACATTTTCCCCACGGCCGATGTCGGCTAACCGGTCTATAATTCCCTGTTTTCTCTTTCCTTCCTTTTTTAAAAAAATGGGGTTACATTAGCTACCCTCTAATCCATAGGAACTGATCCAGAGTCTATAGAATGTTAGAAAATAACCACCAATGCATCCACTCTTTCGAGGGCCACTTCCTTAAGTACTCTGGGATGCAGACTATCAGGCCCTGGGGATTTATCGGCCTTCAATCCCATCAATTTCCCAAACACAATTTCCTGACTAATAAGGATTTCCTTCAGTTCCTCCTTCTCGCGAGACCCTCGGTCCCCTAGTATTTCTGGATGGTTATTTGTGTCTTGCTTAGTGAAGACAGAACCAAAGTATTTGTTCAATTGGTCTGCCATTTCTTTGTTCCCCATTATAAATTCACCTGATTCTAACTGCATCGGACCAACATTTGTCTTCACAAATCTTTTTCTCTTTACATATCTACAGAAGCTTTTGCAGTCAGTTTTTATGTTCCTTGCAAGCTTACTCTCATACTCTATTTTCCCCCTCCTAATTAAACCCTTTGTCCTCCGCTGCTGAATTCTAAATTTCTCCCAGTCCTCAGGTTTGCTGCTTTTTCTGGCTAATTTATATGCCTCTTCCTTGGAATTAACACTATCCCTAATTTCCCTTGTTAGCCACGGTTGAGCCACCTTCCCCGTTTTATTTTTACGCCAGACAGGAATGTGCAATTGTTGAACTTCTCATCCATGTGATCTTTAAATGTCGGCCATTGCCTATCCACCGTCAATCCTTTAATACCATTCGCCAGTCTATCCTAGCCAATTCACATCTCATACCATTGAAGTTACCTTTCTTTAAGTTCAGGTCTCTAGTCTCTGAATTAACCTTGTCACTCTCCACCTTAATGAAGAATTCTACCGTATTATGGTCATTCTTCCCCAAGGGGCCTCGCACAACAAGATTGCTAATTAATCCTCTCTCATGACACAACACCCAGTCTAGGATGGCCAGATCTCCAGTTGATTCGTCAACATATTAGTCCAGAAAATTGTTTCGTATCTGTAAAGCATGCACTCCCATGTTCCGCCATCAGGGAGTGCATCCCCTGAAGTCCCAAAAGATTCCAGCATACCTTGGGAACACTGTATATAAGCCGGCCCCTCAGGCCTGTTCCTCACTCTGGAGTGGCTTAATAAAGTCTGAGGTCATTGTTACTTCAACCTCCCTGTGTTCGGTCTCATCTGTGTTAGAAACACAATAACTGGCGACGAGTATACGAATCCAACGCAAAGATGCAGCAAACTGTGAGCATCCTGGAGAAGTTCTCGGAGGGTGAGGACCGGGAAGCCTATGTCGAACGGCTAGACCAGTACTTTATAGCCAACGAGCTGGACGGAGAAGGAAGCACTGCAAAAAGGAAAGCGGTCTTCCTCACGGTCTGCGGGGCACCGACCTACAGCCTCATGAAGCATCTTCTGTCTCCGGTGAAACCCACAGATAAGTCGTATGAGGAGCTGTATACACTGGTTCGGGAGCATCTTAACCCGAGGAAGAGCGTGCTGATGGCGAGGTATCGGTTCTACACATGCCCGCGATCTGAAGGTCAGGAACTGGCGAGCTATGTCGCCGAGCTAAGGCGACTTGCAGGACAACGTGAGTTTGATGGCTACGTGGAACAAATGCTCAGAGACTTTTTTTGTACTGGGCATTGGCCACAAGACCATCCTACGAAAACTTTTGACTGTAGAGACACCGACCCTCAGTAAGGCTATTGCGATAGCACAGGCGTTTATGTCCACCAGTGATAACACCAAACAAATCTCTCAGCACACAAGTGCAAGCAATGTTCATAAATTAACTGGAACTGTGTTTGAGAGCAGAAATGTACAGGGTAGAATCCACGAGTCTGCAACTGCCAGCAGGCCTCAGGTGACCCAGATGACTCAAGAGTCCACAACAGAGGATGAATGCAAGGCAATTCACACCTTGTTGGCATTGTAGAGGCTTTCATTCAGCCTATTCATGCCGCTTCAAAGGGTATGTTTGCAAGAGCTGTGTAACAATGGGGCACCTCCGAGCTTGCAGACGAGCTGCAAGCTCTGCAAAGCCTGCTAACCACCACATGGCAGAGGAAGATCGGTCCATGGTTGATCAAAGCAATTTCGAGCCTCAGGGAGAGGAGGCAGATGCTGAAGTACAGGGGGTGCACACATTTTCGACGAAATGTCCACCTATAATGCTAAATGTAAAATTGATTGGCTTACCCGTAGCCATGGAACTGGACACTGGCGCTAGCCAATCCATCATGAGTAAAAAGATGTTTGAGAGACTGTGGTGCAACAAGGCATTCAGACCAGCCCTGAGCCCCATCTACACAAAACTGAGAATGTACACCAAAGAGCTTATCACTGTCCTGGGCAGCGCCATGGTCAAGCTCATCTACGAGGGCACGGTGCACGAACTGCCACTCTGGATTGTCCCGGATGATGGCCCCACACTGCTTGAAAGGAGCTGGCTGGGCAAAATCTGCTGGAACTGGGATGACATCCGAGTGCTATCACATGTCGATGAGGCCTCATGTACCCAGGTTCTTAACAAATTTCCTTCCCTTTTTGAGCGAGGTTTTGGAAACTTTTCCGGGACGAAGGTGCGGATCCACTTGGTCCCAGAGGCACGACACATTCACCACAAGGCGCAAGCGGTACCTCACATGATGAGGGAGAGAGTGGAAATTGAGCTGGACAGGCTGCAACACGAGGGCATCATCTCCCCAGTGGAATTCAGCGAGTGGGCCAGCCCAATTATTCCAGTACTCAAAAGTGACGGCACGGTCAGGATTTGCGGCGATTATAAAGTAACTATTAATCATTTCTCGCTACAGGACCAATACCCGTTACCTAAGGCCGACGACCTATTTGTGACACTGGCTGGAGGCAAGACGTTCACCAAGCTTGACCTGACTTCGGCCTACATGACGCAGGAGCTGGAGGAGTCTTTGAAGGGCCTGCATCAACACGCACAAGGGACTGTTCATCTACAACAGATGCCCATTTGGAATTCGGTCGGCTGCAGCAATCTTCCAGAGAAACATGGAGAGCCTACTCAAGTCGGTATCACGCATGGTGGTTTTTCAGGATGACATATTGGTCACGGGTCGGGACACCGTCGAGCATCTACAAAACCTGGAGGTCCTCCAGCGACTGGATCGCGAAGGGCTGCCGCTGAAGAGGTCGAAATGCGTCTTCATGGCAACAGAAGTGGAGTTTTTGGGGAAGAAGATCGCGGCGGACGGCATTCGACCCACAGACGCCAAGACAGAGCCTATCAGAACACGCCCAGGCCACAGAACGTCACGGAGCTGCGATCGTTCCTGGGACTCCTCAACTATTTTGGTAACTGGGGTTGAGCACCCTCTTAGAGCCCCTACATGTGTTATTACGTAAAGGTGAGAACTGGGTATGGGGAAAAAAACAAGTAATTGCTTTTGAGAAAGCCAGAAACATTTTATGCTCCAACAAGCTACTTGTATTGTATAACACGTGTAAAAGACTTGTGCTAGCATGTGATGCGTCGTCGTACGGAGTCGGGTGTGTATTACAGCAAGCTAACGTTGCGAGGAAGTTGCAACCTGTCGCCTATGCCTCCAGGAGCCTGTCTAAGGCTGAGAGGGCCGACAGCATGATTGAGAAAGAGGCATTAGCGTGTGTGTTCGGGGTAAAGAAAATGCGTCAGTAGCTGTTTGGCCTCAAATTTGAGCTAGAAACCGATCACAAGCCCCTCACATCCCTGTTCGCTGAAAACAAGGGGATAAATACTAATGCCTCAGCCTGCATACAAAGGTGGGCACTTACGCTATCAGCGTAAAACTATACCCATCCACCACAGGCCAGGCACCGAGAACTGTGCGGATGCTCTCAGTCGGCTACCATTGCCCACCACGGGGGTGGAAATGGCGCAGCCTGCAAACTTGTTGACGGTGGCGCAGCCTGCAGACTTGTTGATGGTCATGGAAGCGTTTGAAAATGATAAATCACTTATCACGGCCCGCCAGATTAGGACTTGGACCAGCCAAGATCCTCTGCTGTCCCTAGTAAAAAAACTGTGTACTGCATGGGAGCTGGGCCAGCATCCCCGTTGAAATGCAAGAGCTAATCAAGCCTTTCCAGCGGCGAAAGGACGAGCTGTCCATTCAGGCAGACTGCCTGTTGTGGGGTAACTGCGTAGTGCTACCCAAAAAGGGCAGGGAGACATTCATCTCGGATCTCCACAGCACACACCTGAGTATAGTAATGATGAAAGCGATAGCCAGATCCCACCTGTGGTGGCCCGGTCTCGACTCTGACTTAGAGTCCTGTGTACAGCAATGCAGCGTGTGTGCTCAGTTGAGCAATGCGCCCAGAGAGGCACCACTAAGTTTGTGGTCCTGGCCCTCTAGACCATGGTCGAGGATCCATGTCGACTATGCGGGCCCGTTTCTCGGTAAAATGTTCCTGGTGGTGGTGGATGCTTTTTCAAAATGGATTGAATGTGAAATAATGTCGGGAAGCATCGCCACCGCCACCATTGAAATCCTGAGCGCCATGTTTGCCACTCACGGCCTGCCTGACATACTGGTCAGTGACAACAGGCCATATTTCACCAGTGCCGAATTTAAAGAATTCATGACCCGCAATGGGATCAAACTCGTCACCTCGGCACCGTTTAAACCAGCCTCCAATGGGCAGGCAGAGCGGGCAGTACAAACCATCAAACAGAGCCTTAAACGAGTCACAGAAGGCTCACTCCAAACCCGCCTGTCCCAAGTACTGCTCAGCTACCGTACGAGACCCCACTCGCTCACAGGGGTGCCCCGGGCTGAGCTACTCATGAAAAGGACACTTAAAACCAGACTCTCGCTGGTTCACCCCAACCTGCATGATCAGGTAGAGAGCAGGCGGCAGCAACAAAATGTAAACGATGGTCGCGCCATGGTGAATTGATCTGAATGACCCTGTGTATGTGCTAAACTATGGACATGGTCCCAAGTGGATCGCGGGCACGGTGATAACTAAAGAAGGGAATTGAATTTTTGTAGTCAAACTAGATAATGGACAAATTTGCAGAAAGCACCTGGTCTAAACGAGGCTGCGGTTCACAGACTGCCCTGAACAATCCACAGCAGACACCACCTTTTCCGAGCCCACAACACACACCCAAAAGATCAACGACACCATCCCGGACCAGGAAATGGAACCCATCACGCCCAACAGCCCAGCAAGGCCAGGCTCACCCAGCAGCCCTGCAGGGCCAACAACATGCCAGCACAGCGAGGGCACAGTCAACATACCAGAACAGACATTTATACCGAGGCGGCCTACCAGAGAAAGAAAGGCTCCCGACCGCCACACCTTGTAAATAGTTTTCACTTTGACTTTGCGGGGGTGAGTGATGTTGTGTATCTATAAAGCATGCACTCCCATGTTTCCGCCACCAGGGAGCAATTCCCCTGAAGTCCCAAGGGATCCCAGTATCCCTTGGGAGCACTGTATATAAGCCGGCCCCGAAGGCCCGTTCCTCACTCTGGAGTGTCTTAATAAAGACTGAGGTCACTGTTACTTTAACCTCCCTGTGTGCAGTCTCATCTGTGTTAGGAACACACTAAAAACTATCCCTTATACACGCCAGGAAATCCTCCTCCATCGTATTGCTACCAGTTTGGTTAGCCCAATCTATATGTAGATTAAAGTCACCCATGATAACTGCTGTACCTTTATTGCACGTATCCCTAACTTCCTATTTAATGCCATCCCCAACCTCACTACTACTGTTTCGTGGTCTGTACACAACTCCCAGTAGCTTTTTCTGCCCTTTGGTGTTCCGCAGCTCTACCCATACAGATTCCACATCATCCAAGCTAATGTCCTTCCTTACTATTGCGTTAATCTCCTCTCTAACCAGCAATGCCATCCCACCTCCTTTTCATTTCTGTCTATCCTTCCTGAATATTGAATACCCATGGATGTTGAATTCCCAGCCTTGGTCACCCTGGAGCCATGTCTCCGTAATCCCAATTACATCATATACGTTAACAGCTATCGGCGCAGTTTATTCATCCACCTTATTACGAATGCTCCTCACATTGAGACACAGAGCCTTCAGGCTTGTATTTTTAACACTCTTTGTCCTTTTAGAATTATGTTGTAATGTGGCCCCTTTTGATTTTTGCCTTTGATTTCTCTGCCCTCCATTTTTCCTTATCTCCTTTCTACCTTTTGCTTCTGCCCCCATTTTACTCCCCTCTGTCTCCCTGCATAGCTTCCCATCCCCCTGCCATATTAGTTTAAACCCTCCCCAACAGCACTCGCAAACACCCCCCCCCCCGAGCACATCGGTTCCGGTCCTGCCCAGGTGCAGATAGTCAGGTTTGTACTGGTCCCACCACCCTAGGAATTTCAATCCCTCCCTCTTGCACCATTCCTCAAGCCACGTATTCATCTTAACTATGCTTTTATTTCTACTCTGACTAACACATGGCACAGGTAGCAATCCTGGTATTACTACCTTTGAGGTCTTAGTTTTTAATTTAACTCCTAGCTCCCTAAATTCAGCTTGTAGGACCTCATCCTGTTTTTTACTTATATCGTTGGTACCTTTCTGCACCACGACAACTGGCTGTTCACCCTCCCCCTCCAGAATGCCCTGCAGCCACTCCGAGACATCCTTGACCCTTGCACCAGCGAGGCAACATACCATCCTGGAGTCTCGATTGCGGCTGCAGAAACGCCTGTCTATTCCCCTTACAATATAATTTCCTACCACTATAGCTCTCCCACTCTTTTTCCTGGCCTCCTGAGCAGCAGAGCCACTCATGGTGCCATGGACTTGGCTGCTGCTGCCTTCCCCTGATGAGCCATCTCCCCCAACAGTATCCAAAGTGGTATATCTGTTTTGGAGGGGGATGACCACAGGGGACTCCTGCACTACTTTCCTACTCATGCTCTGCCTGATGGTCACCCATTCCCTATCTGCCTTTGTAACCTTTACCTACGGTGTGACCAACTCACTAAACGTACTATTCACGACATCCTCACCATCGCGGATGCTCCAGAGTGAATCCATGCGCAGCTCCAATGCCGCAATGCGGTCTGACAGGAGCTGCAGCTGGATACACTTCCCGCACACATCCAGTGTCCCTGATTTCCCACATAGCACAGGAAGAGCATGACTTAACCCTTAAATTAACTTAATTTGGCAACAATGCCAAAGATTTCCTACTGATAAGAAAAGAAAAAGAAAAAGAAAAAGATACAATAGTCACCAATCCACCAGCCAACCACTTACCCGCTCGGCTGTGACGTCACACTTTGATTTCTTTTTACTTCTTTGTTTTTCTTTCGGCCTCCATCTCCCGCTCCTGCTGCTGTGGCTCCTCCTGTACTCCGCGCCCTTTTTATGGGCCTCTCGATCTCCCTTCCAACTGCTCTGGCTCCTCCCAAATTCCGCATCCTTTTTATGGGCTTCTCGATCTTCTTCTCCCGCTGCTGTGGCTCCTCCCAAACTCTGGGCCCGTTTTATGGGCCTCTCGATCTCCCACTTGTAAAATCCTGACCCTGCAGTACAGACTTACATGAGGCACATGCTGAAGTCAAGGTCACTCTCGACCTGCACCTTTATTTCATAGCTCTCGAGTGCCACACTTGCCTGAGACCTACCTGCCTTTATATACCTGTGTGCAGCAGCCAAGTTCATGGCACCGTGGCTGGCTCTGCTGCACAGGAGGCGGGAGCTCGGAGCAGCGCGAGTCCGGGGTCGGCGAGAGGCCTATAAAGGCCAGCGGGAGCTCGGAGCAGTCAGTCGAGGAGGCGGGAGCTCGGAGCAGCGCGAGTCCGGGGTCGGCGAGAGGCCTATAAAGGCCAGCGGGAGCTCGGAGCAGTCAGTCGAGGAGGCGGGAGCTCGGAGCAGCGCGAGTCCGGGGTCGGCGAGAGGCCTATAAAGGCCAGCGGGAGCTCGGAGCAGTCAGTCGAGGAGGCGGGAGCTCGGAGCAGCGCGAGTCCGGGGTCGGCGAGAGGCCTATAAAGGCCAGCGGGAGCTCGGAGCAGTCAGTCGAGGAGGCGGGAGCTCGGAGCAGCGCGAGTCCGGGGTCGGCGAGAGGCGTACCGGTGCAGCTACAGGGAGAAGGCAAAAAAACAAAGGTGACGTCACAGCCTAGGGGGTAAGTGATTGGCTGGTGATTGGTGAGTAGTTTTTCTTTTTCTTCTTATATTGGTCAGTAACTTTTAACATTGTTATTACCAGTTTAAGTGTATCTAAGGGTTAAGTCATGGCAGGAGAGCTCGGTCGGGTGTTATGCTCCTCCTGTACCATGTGGGAACTCAGGGACGCTTCCGGTGTCCCTGACGACTATGTGTGCGGGAAGTGTATCCGCCTCCAGCTCCTGACGGTCCGCGTTACGGAATTGGAGCTGAGGGTGGATTCACTCTGGAGCATCCACGATGCTGAGAATGACGTGAGTATCACGTGTAGTGAGTTGGTCTTACCGCAGGGAAAGGGTCCACAGCCAGATAGGGAATGGAAGACCAGCAGGAAGAGTAGAGCAAGGAAGGTAGTGCAGGGGTCCCCTGCGGTCATCCCCCTGCAAAACAGATACACCGCTTTGGGTACTGTTGAGGGGAATGACTCATCAGGGGAGGGCAGCAGCAGCCAAGTTCATGGCACCGTGGCTGGCTCTGCTGCACAGGAGGGCAAGAAAAAGAGTGGGAGAGCGATAGTGATAGGGGATTCAATTGTGAGGGGAATAGATAGGCGTTTCTGCGGCCGCAACCGAGACTCCAGGATGGTATGTTGCCTCCCTGGTGCAAGGGTCAAGGATGTCTCGGAGCGGGTGCAGGACATTCTGAAATGGGAGGGAGAACAGCCAGTTGTCGTGGTGCACATTGGTACCAACGACATAGGCAAAAAAAGGGATGAGGTCCTACGAAACGAATTTAAGGAGCTAGGAGCTAAATTAAAAAGTAGGACCTCAAAAGTAGTAATCTCGGGATTGCTACCAGTGCCACGTGATAGTCAGAGTAGGAATCGCAGGATAGCGCAGATGAATACGTGGCTTGAGCAGTGGTGCAGCAGGGAGGGATTCAAATTCCTGGGGCATTGGGACCGGTTCTGGGGGAGGTGGGACCAGTACAAACCGGACGGTCTGCACCTGGGCAGGACTGGAACCAATGTCCTCGGGGGAGTGTTTGCTAGTGCTGTTGGGGAGGATTTAAACTAATATGGCAGGGGGATGGGAACCAATGCAGGGAGACAGAGGGAAACAAAAAGGAGCCAAAAGCAAAAGACAGAAAGGAGATGAGGAAAAGTGTAGGGCAGAGAAACCCAAGGCAAAGAACAAAAAGGGCCACTGTACAGCAAAATTCTAAAAGGACAAAGGGTGTTAATAAAACAAGCCTGAAGGCTTTGTGTCTTAATGCAAGGAGTATCCGCAATAAGGTGGATGAATTAATTGTGCAAATAGATGTTAACAAATATGATGTGATTGGGATTACGGAGACGTGGCTCCAGGATGATCAGGGCTGGGAACTCAACATTCAGGGGTATTCAACATTCAGGAAGGATAGAATAAAAGGAAAAGGGGGTGGGGTAGCATTGCTGGTTAAAGAGGAGATTAATGCAATAGTTAGGAAAGACATTAGCTTGGATGATGTGGAATCTATATGGGTAGAGCTGCAGAACACCAAAGGGCAAAAAACGTTAGTAGGAGTTGTGTACAGACCTCCAAACAGTAATAGGGATGTTGGGGAGGGCATCAAACAGGAAATTAGGGGTGCATGCAATAAAGGTGTAGCAGTTATAATGGGTGACTTTAATATGCACATAGATTGGGCTAGCCAAACTGGAAGCAATACGGTGGAGGAGGATTTCCTGGAGTGCATAAGGGATGGTTTTCTAGACCAATATGTTGAGGAACCAACTAGGGGGGAGGCCATCTTAGACTGGGTGTTGTGTAATGAGAGAGGATTAATTAGCAATCTCATTGTGCGAGGCCCCTTGGGGAAGAGTGACCATAATATGGTGGAATTCTGCATTAGGATGGAGAATGAAACAGTAAATTCAGAGACCATGGTCCAGAACTTAAAGAAGGGTAACTTTGAAGGTATGAGGCGAGAATTGGCTAGGATAGATTGGCGAATGATACTTAGGGGGTTGACTGTGGATGGGCAATGGCAGACATTTAGAGACCGCATGGATGAAGTACAACAATTGTACATTCCTGTCTGGCGTAAAAATAAAAAGGGGAAGGTGGCTCAACCGTGGCTATCTAGGGAAATCAGGGATAGTATTAAAGCCAAGGAAGTGGCATACAAATTGGCCAGAAATAGCAGCGAACCTGGGGACTGGGAGAAATTTAGAACTCAGCAGAGGAGGACAAAGGGTTTGATTAGGACAGGGAAAATGGAGTACGAGAAGAAGCTTGCAGGGAACATTAAGGCGGATTGCAAAAGTTTCTATAGGTATGTAAAGAGAAAAAGGTTGGTGAAGACAAACGTAGGTCCCCTGCAGTCAGAATCAGGGGAAGTCATAACGGGGAACAAAGAAATGGCGGATCAATTGAACAAGTACTTTGGTTCGGTATTCACTAAGGAGGATACAAACAACCTTCCGGATATAAAAGGGGTCAGAGGGTCTAGTAAGGAAGAGGAACTGAGGGAAATCTTTATTAGTCGGGAAATTGTGTTGGGGAAATTGATGGGATTGAAGGCAGATAAATCCCCAGGGCCTGATGGCCTGCATCCTAGAGTACTTAAGGAGGTGGCCTTGGAAATAGCGGATGCATTGACAATCATTTTCCAACATTCCATTGACTCTGGATCAGTTCCTATGGAGTGGAGGGTAGCCAATGTAACCCCACTTTTTAAAAAAGGAGGGAGAGAGAAAACAGGGAATTATAGACCGGTCAGCCTGACCTCAGTAGTGGGTAAAATGATGGAATCAATTATTAAGGATGTCATAGCAGTGCATCTGGAAAATGGTGACATGATAGGTCCAAGTCAGCATGGATTTGTGAAAGGGAAATCATGCTTGACAAATCTTCTGGAATTTTTTGAGGATGTTTCCAGTAAAGTGGACAAAGGAGAACCAGTTGATGTGGTATATTTGGACTTTCAGAAGGCTTTCGACAAGGTCCCACACAAGAGATTAATGTGCAAAGTTAAAGCACATGGGATTGGGGGTAGTGTGCTGACGTGGATTGAGAACTGGTTGTCAGACAGGAAGCAAAGAGTAGGAGTAAACGGGTACTTTTCAGAATGGCAGGCAGTGACTAGTGGAGTGCCGCAAGGTTCTGTGCTGGGGCCCCAGCTGTTTACATTGTACATTAATGATTTAGACGAGGGGATTAAATGCAGTATCTCCAAATTTGCGGATGATACTAAGTTGGGTGGCAGTGTGAGCTGCGAGGAGGATGCTATTAGGCTGCAGAGTGACTTGGATAGGTTAGGTGAGTGGGCAAATGCATGGCAGATGAAGTATAATGTGGATAAATGTGAGGTTATCCACTTTGGTGGTAAAAACAGAGAGACAGACTATTATCTGAATGGTGACAGATTAGGAAAAGGGAAGGTGCAACGAGACCTGGGTGTCATGGTACATCAGTCATTGAAGGTTGGCATGCAGGTACAGCAGGCGGTTAAGAAAGCAAATGGCATGTTGGCCTTCATAGCGAGGGGATTTGAATACAGGGGCAGGGAGGTGTTGCTACAGTTGTACAGGGCCTTGGTGAGGCCACACCTGGAGTATTGTGTACAGTTTTGGTCTCCTAACTTGAGGAAGGACATTCTTGCTATTGAGGGAGTGCAGCGAAGGTTCACCAGACTGATTCCCGGGATGGCGGGACTGACCTATCAAGAAAGATTGGATCAATTGGGCTTGTATTCACTGGAGTTCAGAAGAATGAGAGGGGACCTCATAGAAACGTTTAAAATTCTGACGGGTTTAGACAGGTTAGATGCAGAAAGAATGTTCCCAATGTTGGGGAAGTCCAGAACCAGGGGTCACAGTCTGAGGATAAGGGGTAAGCCATTTAGGACCGAGATGAGGAGAAACTTCTTCACCCAGAGAGTGGTGAACCTGTGGAATTCTCTACCACAGAAAGTAGTTGAGGCCAATTCACTAAATATATTCAAAAGGGAGTTAGATGAAGTCCTTACTACTCGGGGGATCAAGGGTTATGGCGAGAAAGCAGGAAGGGGGTACTGAAGTTTCATGTTCAGCCATGAACTCATTGAATGGCGGTGCAGGCTAGAAGGGCTGAATGGCCTGCTCCTGCACCTATTTAAAAAAAAAAGAAACAGGTATGCAGTGTCTCCTGCAAGTGCACCCGTGGTGGTAAAGTATGCTTGTGGTTACAGGTCATATCTAGTTACAGTCATGGTAAGATACAGTTATATACAGTAGTGTGAGGTACATGACATTACCCTGCCCCAAGGTCTTATTGTCTTATAGAGTCAGTCTCTCGGGTGGTCTACGCTCTCGTGTGGAGCGTCTTAGTTGTGGTTCAGTTGTTTGCCTTGGTGCCTGTTTTTCTTTCGGTGTGATTGCTGGTATCTCACCTGGGCTGTTTGTTTCGTTCAGTATGATTGCTGGTATCTCGCCTGGGCTGTCTGTTGAGACTGACCTTTCCTCAGGTTGTTCCCTCTGTCTGTCCACCAGGTGTGGTGTGAGTTCCACATTGTAGTCTGCCTCTGGTTCTGCAATGTTATTGGTGAATCTACTCTTTACTTGGTCTCCAGCAGGTTTGGCCATTGTCCACTTGTACAGCCAGTAGCCTGTTTCCTTCCTTGCCTGTTACTGTCCCTTCAAGCCATTTGGGACCCCTGCCATAGTTTAGCACAAACACTTTGTCCCCTATCTCATTCCACCTCCCCCTCGAATTTCGGTCATGGTATTCAGTTAGCTTTCAGCGCTTTGCCTCAACAATTTCATGCATGTCTGGGAGGATTAACGAGAGCCTAGTCTTTAAGGTCCGTTTCATCAATAGTTGCGCGGAGGGAACCCCAGTCAACGAATGCGGACGAGATCTGTATGCCAGCAGTAGTCGCGACAGGTGGCTCTGCAGCGTGGGACCTTGGATTTTTAGCATGCCTTGTTTAACGATTTGCACTGGAGGCCGGCTTGAACTGTGCCGTCTTAACGTGATTTATGTCGTGGTCAACTATAAAATCTTGAAATTCTGCACTGGTGAAGCACGAACCATTATCACTGACCAATATGTCAAGAACTCCGTGTGTTGCAAACATGGTTCTAAGGCTCTCCACAGTGGTGGAGATGATGCTCGAGTTTAAAATGGTGCACTCGATCCACTTTGAAAATGCATCGATGACCACGAGGAACATTTTGCCCATGAATGGGCCCGCATAGTCTACATGCATCCGCGACCATGGTTTGGTGGGCCAGGGACTTAGGGGGGCCTCCCTGGGGGCATTACTGAGTTGGGCACAAATGGTGCACCGTCGGATGCAGAGCTCCAAGTCTGCGCCAATGCCAGGCCACCAGACGTGGGATCTGGCTATGGCCTTCATAAGGACGATCCCCGGGTGCTCGCGGTGGAGCTCCCGGACAAACGCCTCTCTGCCTCGCAAGAGCATAACTACTCGGCTGTCCCACATCAGGCAGTCTGCCTGTAGTGATAGCTCATGCATGCGCCTAAGGAAAGGTTTGATCTCCTCGGGGCAGGCATCACGGGCCTCTGCCCAGTCACCAGTTAAAACACATCTTTTGACTAAGGATAACGTGTGGTCGCTGGTCGATTTGGCGAACCTGTGGATTCAAAGACATTGATACATAGAAAACATAGAAAATAGGTGCAGGAGCAGGCCATTCAGCCCTTCTAGCCTGCACCGCCATTCAATGAGTTCATGACCATCTCACAGTCCTGTTCGTCGGACCCTTCCGTGGTCGCCAGGGGTAGCCTGCTAAGCGCGTCGGCACAGTTATCTGTGCCTTATTGTGTAATCGTAAGACGCCAGCATGAGTGCCCACCGCTGAATGCGCGCCGAGGCGTTGCCGTTTATTGCCTTGCACTCAGATAGCAGGGATGTGAGGGGTTTGTGGTCGGTTTCTAACGCGAACTTGGCCCCGAAAAGGTATTGGTGCATCTTTTTGACACCGTACACGCACGCGAGTGCCTCCTTCTCAAACATACCGTACCCGCGCTCCGCCCGCGAAAGTGACCTGGAGGCATAAGCAATGGGTTGTAATTTACCCACATCATTGACATGCTGTAAAACGCACCCAACCCCGTAAGCTGATGCATCACATGTAAGAACGAGCTTTTTACCTGGGTCAAAAACGGCTAAAACACTGTTGGAACATAGAAGGTTGCGTGCCTTATTGAAGGCGCGTTCTTGAGCGTCCCCCCAAAATCAATCGCACCCCTTTCTGAGTAGCACGTGGAGAGACTCCAGCAGCGTGCTCAAGTTCTGCATAAAGTTCTCAAAATAATTGAGTAGCCCGAGAAAGGCGCGCAGTTCCGAGACATTCCGGGGCCTGGGTGCGAGACGAATTGCTTCGGTTTTGGATTCTGTTGGGCGGATTCCATCTGCGGCAATCCTTCTGCCCAAAAATTCAACCTTGGGCGCGAGAAACAGACACTTGGATTTCTTAACTCTTAGGCCTACCCGATCCAATCAACTTAGTACTTCCTCCAAATTGCGGCGATGGGAGTCGATGTCCCGTGATGAGTATGTCATCTTGAAACACAAACGTCCCCGGGATGAACTTGAGCAGACTCTCCACATTGCGCTGGAATATAGCGGCTGTCAACCTGATGCCGAATGGGCATCGATTGTACATAAAAAGGCCTCGATGTGTGTTGATGGTGCTGAGCAGCTTAGGCACTTCAGTCAGTTCTTGCGTCATATACACAGATGTGAGATCTAGTTTCGAGAAAAGTTTTCCTCCAGCCAATGTGGCAAACAGGTCCTACACTCTGGGCAGCGGGTATTGGTCCTGTAGGGAGACTTGTAATCCCCACAGATTCGTACGGATTCATCAGGCTTCATGACGGGGACGATGGGACTTGCCCAGTCGCTAAATTCCATGGGCGAGATAATGCCTTCCCATAGAAACCGGTCCAGTTCGTGTTCAATCTTTTCCCTCATCACATAAGGCACAGCTCTAGCCTTGTGATGGACCGGTCTGGCATCCTGTGTGATGTAGATTTTGACTTTAGCCCCTTTGAAGGTGCCCACACCTGGCTGAAAGAGATGTTCAAATCGACTTAGAACTGTTGAGCAGGAGGTCCGTTCCTCTGACGACATGGCGTGAACATCATCCCATTTCCAATTTAGTTTTGCCAGCCAGCTTCTCCCCAACAGTGCTGGGAGATCTCCGGGGACAATCCACTGGGGAAGTTGGTTCACCGTCCCTTTGTGTGTGACTGAGAGCATGGCGCTGCCAAGGACTGGGACGATTTATTTGGTATAGGTCCTTAGTTTGGTGTCGATCCTTGTGAGTTTTGGTCTGTTGCTTTTGTGCGGCTACAGCTGTTCAAATTGTTGGACGCTCATGAGAGATTGACTAGCTCCCGTGTCCAGTTCCATGTTGACGAGTATCCTGTTGAGTAGGACCCTCATCATTATTGGGGGCGTATTGTTGTAAGAACAGTGGACATTGATCGTGTTGACCCGCTGTACCCCGGCATCCTGGGCATTGTCCCCACCGTCTTCTGGTCCGCTTTCCGACCCTTCCGATTCATATACCAGCCGAGCTGCTGTTTTTCTGCACATGCGAGCCAGATGCCCTGTATAGTTGCAGTTTCTGCAAACAGCATGCTGAAATCGACACCCCCTTGTTGAGTGCCTTCCCCCACATCTCCAGCACAGACCGCTTCCATTGTTTCCGAAGAATGAGCTGCATCTGGCTGATCTCCCTTGAACTTCTCTCAGTTTGTAGTTGATTGTTCGCATTGTGTGTTGATGAGGTGTGAACGGCCTTTCATGTGGCCCTTGATGGCTTCTGGCGCCACTGCCTGCTGTTGAAGGCCTGCTCTCCTGCCTTTGTCTGTGTGTAGGGGTAGCAGCTCATTTCACGCTGTGAACCCCTTGTTCCGATGTTTCATTAGTTGTCATACCCGCAGTATAGATCAACCTCGTTTCTTCTTCTCCTGCCAAGAATGTCTGTGCGACCAGTGCTGCTGCCTCGAGGGTCAAGTTCTTGGTCTCTATAAGCTTTCGGAATATGCCTGCGTGGCCTATTCCTTCAATAAAAAAGTCTCTCAGTACTTCTCTCCTTAGTTCATCGGGGAACTCACAAGAACTAGCCAGCCTCCGAAGTTCCGCCATGAAGTCGGGTATGCTCTGGCCCACACAGCGTCTGTAGTTGTAGAACCAGTGTCTAGCCATGTGTAGGCTGCTCGCTGGCTTCAGGTGGTCTCTCACCAGTGTGCTCAACTCCTTAAACGACTTGCTTGCTGGTTTCTCGGGTGCCAGCAGGTCCTTCATTAAGGCGTATGTTTTCGAGCCACAGCTGGTCAAGAGATGGGCTCTTCTCTTGTCTGCCTTATCGTCGCCCAACCAGTCTTTGGTTATAAAGCTTTGCTGGAGCCTTTTTATAAAGTCCTCCCAATTGTCTCCAGCATTGTATTTCTCATCTGAGCCGTTGGTCGCCATTCTGTGGATTCTGTGATCCCGTAACTCGTCGCCACTGTAAAGTCCTGACCCTGCAGTACAGACTTACACGAGCCATATGCTGAAGTCAAGGTCACTCTGGACCTGCACCTTTATTTCACAGCTCTCGGGTGCCACACTTACCTGAGACTTGCCTTTATATACCTGTGTGGAACAGGTATGCAGTGTCTCCTGCAAGTGCACCCCTGGTGGTAAAGTATGCTTGTGGTTACAGGTCATATCTAGTTACAGTCATGTATAGCATGATAAGATAGTTATATACAGTAGTGTGAAATACATGACACCGCTTGTGTTTGCTTGTTAGTGAGGAAGAAAGCTGTAGACTGCAGGAAGATATCAATGGACTGGTCAGGTGGGCAGAAAAGTGGCAAATGGAAGTCAACCTGGAGATGCGTGAGGTAATGCATTTGTGGAGGGCTAACAAGGCAAGGGAATACACCATAAATGGTCGGATACTGAGAAGTGTAGAGGAACACAGGTAACAGGACAGGTAGATGGAATACAAGAGCAGGGAGGTTATCCTTGAACTGTATAAAGCACTAGTTATTTAGGCCACAGCTAGAGTACTGCGTGCAGTTCTGGTCACCACATTACAGGAAAGATAGAGGAGATTTATGAGGATGTTGCCTGGACTGGAGAATTTTAGCTATAAGAAAAGATTAGATAGGCTTTGGAACAGAGGAGGCTGAGGAGCGACCTTATTAAGGTGTAAAAAATTATGAGGGGCCTAGATAGGGTGGATAGGAAGGACCTATTTCCCTCAGTAGAGGGGTCAACAACCAGGGGGCATAGATTTAAAATAACTGATGGAAGGTTTAGAGGGGATTTGAGGGGAATCTTTTTTACCCAGAGGGTGGTGGGGGTCTGGAACTCACTGCCTAAAAGGGTAGTAGAGGCAGAAGCCCTCACCACATTTAAAAAGTACCTGGATATGCACTTGAAGTGCCGTAACCTACAAGGCTACGGACCGAGAGCTGGAAAGTGGGATTAGGCTGGATCGCTCTTTATTGTCCAGCACAAACACGATTTGCCGAATGGCCTCCTTCTGTGCCATGAATTTCTATGATTCTGCGCAGATACCGAGACCAACGGCTGAGGTGGACAGAAGGAGGCTGGGATCATCAATCCCACGTCAAAACATGTAAGCTGTTTCGCAGTGGGATGCCTTAATGCTTTACTTTTGCATTATTGCAAATAAAAGAGTTGCTGCAAAAGTGGTGATTCAATTCCTAAGGTCGGATCCCCTCTGGTTTTACAGTGTATGGATTGTAACTCCAGTGTGATGTCCAGCCAAGTTTACAAAGTGCAGAGAGATTTTGTTTACCTGTTTACCTGGCCATTAAAGTTTTTTTGATGCTTTGAGGCTCCTGCCCACTCTCAAAATATTTAAAATGTAATTCCTGGCAGCAGAGCTATGTTTCTACATGTAACCATGCCTACACAGAGTGCTTGAGGCACATCAAATGTGGATTTGTAGCCATGCATAGTCCACAGTAGAACTCCAATGCCCCCAGTGCAACTCTCAAGCCCAGACCATGAATGTAGTACAGCTGCAGTCCGGGTCGCGCTCTATGTAATTGAGTAGGATTTCAGACAGATTAACTTTGCAAAAGACTTTCTGGGAATCTTTGTAGTTCATTGGGAACACATCAGCTATAGTTTCAGTCTCATTTGTCTCAGTAGCAAGTTTGCTGATGATACGGTACAAAGACGGGTGGGAAAGCAAATTGTGAGGAGGACACAAGAAATCTGCAAAGGGATATAGGGCCCAAATTTCCCCATGAGTTGCACCATTTTTTTGGGTGTAACTTGATTTTTCTGGTGTATCTTTTTAGTTGCAAATATGGCCTTTTAATTTGTGCCAGTGTAAGTGAGTTAGTTCGGTTTTTTTGTTAGATCAGTTTTTTTTTTCAAAAGGGGGCGTTCCCAGCCACTTACACCATTTATGCCAATTTGGCCAGAAAAAAGTTGTACTAAACTAACTTAGGGCAGCGTATGTGTCCACTTTTGTCCGCACAGAAAGACCTTACTTGCAGTTAATGAATCGGCGTAAGTAACTACATTTCAAGCACCACCAAGCACCAAATAAAGCACAAGCAGTAATAACCATTCAATAAAAACTAAAGAACTGAAGTAAATAATTAAATTAATAAAGAGTTGAAGTAAATCCTACCTTCGACTAAACTCGGCAGTGGTTGTCCGTGCGGGAGTCCCTTCGGCCTGGGATAGGGAAGGGAGATTGCGGCTGCCGCCCTACCGACTTTCAACCCTTCTTGGGCGGGAATTTTTTCCCTTTTTGCCCATTTTTCGGGTTTTTGGTCAGGCTTTAAAAACGGTAGCCTGAAACCTGGCAGGGGCATGGGGCTTCGGCTCCCTCGCGTGAGGGACCACAAACGACTCCATTTAGCCCCGAAAGGAGTTCGGAGATCGGACTGACTTGGGCGCAGGCTCACAGGTCAGCAAGTGTGCTAGAGCCAGGCGGGCCACATGTGGAAGGACACCGAGGTCCAGCGCAACACACGGTACTATGATTCTCAGCATCTTTGCACACTGGCATCTTCAAAGAGCTTCACACATAAATTATTTGTAATACAACTTAACTGCATGTTGCTGGTTATTTATTGATACACAGGATGGGATGTATGTTAAGCACATGGCTGTCACTGTATATGTGCTTCTTTAACATGACAAGACCACCACCCAACCAAACGAACACAAAGCCAGCCCAGCATGGCAAGCGACGTCGTTACACGACGAGCTATCCTCGGCCCAAACCACTCGACTGCAGCCAAAGACGACCAACCTCTGCCCCCTCTCTCACCCCGATCAAAACTCAGTCGCACCAACCTGTTTCTTGCAGCCCTTAACAGCCGGCCTGTGCAGCAGGGCATTCGGCCTGGGGTAGAGGCTGAATGCGTTCTGCAGGCATCATCATCACAATTATGGGATGGAGCTACTGCGCATGCACGACCGCTCTACTGCGCATGCGCACAGCTGCCGGCACTGTTTTCGGCTCCTCCCCCACTCCACGAGGAGTGCCACGCCAGGACCCATGACACACAGTAGAGTGGCCAGAATCGTGAGTAAGTTTTTCGGCGCACAAAGTCGCCGCATCTTGGGAGAGTGCGCCGTAAAAAGGGGTTGGGGAAATTTGGGCCCATAGACAGACTAAGTGAGCGGGCAAAAATTTGGCAGATGGAGTATAATGTGGGAAACTGTGAGGTTATCCACTTTGGCAGAAAAAATAGAAAAACAAATTGTAATTTAAATAGAGAAAAATTGCAAAATGCTGTACAGAGGGACCTGGGGGTCCTTGTGCATGAAACACAAAATGTTAGTATGCAGGTACAGCAAGTAATCAAGAAGGCAAATAGAATGTTGGCCTTTATTGCAAGGGGGATGGAGTATAAAAGCAAAGAAGTCCTGCTACAACTGTACAGGGTATTGGTGAGGCCACACCTAGATTACTGCGTACAGTTTTGGTCTCGTATTTAAGGAAGGAGGCTGTTCAGAGAAGGTTCACTCGATTGATTCCGAAGATGAGTGATAATGATCAGATGATTTCTTTTAGTGATGTTGATTGAGAGATAAATATTGGCTAAGACACCGGGAATAAACTCCCCTGTCCTTCTTCGAAATAGTGCCACAAAATCTATTACGGCCAGCTGAGAGAGCTATTCGCATTCAAAAGATGGCATCTCCAACAGTGCTGCACTTCCTCAGTATTGCACTGGAGTGCCAGCCCAGACTTTTGTGCTCAAGCCCCTAAGGTGGGACTTGAATCCACAATCTTCTGACTCAGTGGCGAGAGTGCTATCAGCTGAGTCACTGGCTGACACTGAGAACTGAAAAACAAAATAGAATGACAGAAGCTTGGCTTTGAAATCAGAACTATCTGAAATAAGGGGGGTCATTTTAACCTCATTCGTTGGGCGGGAAACTCACAGGATTGGGTGAAACGCTGGTTTTGCACCCCGCTCAATATTACTCTCCGTTGATTTCAATGGTCGGTGTAAAGATTGCTTCCGCTTTGCTTTTTCTAATTGTCACTTGAGCCCAGCATCTTCAAACCAAAGTGAATAAAACTTTTGACTCAATCCCATTTTCTTGTTGGTGATTCAGAGACCTGGGCACACCTTGGGATTTCCTCTCGTTCTCCTTCAAACTGTTCCTCCCACCATGAAAGCGCTTAAAATTGTGCTGGCCAATCTGGGAAATAGCAGCCAGTATTCACACAGATGGTCGGGAATCGTAGGACGCATTCAACATAAAGAACCAGCGCCTCATCACTGACCCAACAGGTGGCTTCGATCTCCCTCGAAGACAGTGCACAGCGCTCAACCCAATTCGCACAGGACACAAGTGGAAGGTGAGGGCCGATCCGAAGTGCAACTGTGACCTTGAGTCCCAGACCATGGAACACATCACGTCAACCTGCCCACTGAGATCTATTGCGGGAGGCACCTCATTTCTCCACTCGGCATCTCAGCAGGTAATCAAATGGATTGCCAAACTAGGCATCCCATTCTAATCTTTTTCCATCATACAAAAGCAACAACATAGTCATACATAGAAAACGTCCCAAAGAATGGTCAGTCTGGACACCTGGGGTTGGGATAGGGGGGGATTTCAATGCAAATGTGGTATGTTTAATTGAGGAGTAGGCGCAAAAAAAATGAATCCTCTACTCACTTCTAGTTTCTTTTGCAATTGTCAACATTAAAAATCAGGAATGTTCTCTTTCATCCTTTTTAATTCAGTTTCCATGTTTCTGAAACTAAAGAAATTCAAAAATACCGGGTTTGAAATATTACAATGGCCCTGAAATTCCGATGTCCTAGGTCCGTATGAAGTTCCTACGGACCTGGGAAGGCTTTGGAAAAGCCGGATTTCAGCGCGCAATGCACATGCACTGTCAAGTTTCTGGCTTGACAGATCTCGCACATGTCGGGAGCGAGGACACTTGCAGGGCAAGATTTCCGATATTTACAAATATCTTGCCCTGCAAATGTCCTTTAAAATCTTGCACCTGAAAAAGCAGGCGTATAGCTTACTTTCACAGGCGCAAGTGTTTAAAAGTAGATAAAAACATTAAAATTAAAATAAACACACATGAAAGTATACTTTATTGTTAAAAACCCTCCCCACTATGGTAAGTTTATTATAAGGCATCTTTAAAAAAAAGTCGGGAAAATAGTATTTTTGAAAGAACTTTAATTTAAATGATTCTTAAATATGTTGTATATTTTTCTATTTTTTTTAGGAGTTCCCATTATTATGAATGAGAAAATACTGTACCTTTTTTGGCTGCCCAGAGCCATGTGACTACAGCTCCAGCCCTCCGATGCGTAGGAGTGAAGGCCTCAGGCTCGGAAGTTCGAGCGAGCGCAGCAGCAACAGGTAAGTGCACAGTTTTTTAACTTTTTTCTTTCGTTTGCCCACGGGAAGACCTCTATCGGAATTTCAGGCCCAATATATTTTTAATATGCTTGCATATAAAGTTGAAACGGTTATTAAAAAGGCTTACATGATCCTTGATTTTATAAACAGAGGCATAGAGTACTGATATGTCCTTACTATACAGTATAAATGCACACGAGGCCCATGCTTGAGAGGTGGTCAGTCTGTGACCTGTCCTTTATTCCTCAATTGATGGAAGTGGGTGGAGCTTCCCCTTTTATACCTCAAGGTCCAGGTTAGGAGTGTCTCCCACAAGTTCACCACCTAGTGGTCACTGTTCTCACAGTGTACAACTTTTGTCAGATTATACATGGGTTACAATGCTGGTTGAATACATGACATCACCTCCCCCACAAAGTCTTATTGGGATCACAGGTTGAGTCTCTCTGGTGGTTTCCACTCTCTTGTAGAGCGCCTAAGTTGGGCGCTGGCCTGAGTGTCTGCTGTTTGCGGTGCCTCAGGCCTATCCGGACTGCCCACAGTGACTGGGCTCTCCTCCCTCCGGTGTTCGGTCACCTGTGGTGGAGTGAACTCTATATCGTGTTCTTCTTCTGCTTCTTCTATGGGGTTGCTGAACCTCCTTTTTGTTTGATCAATGTGTTTGCGGCAGATTTGTCCATTGGTAAGTTTAACTACCAGAATCCTATTTCCCTCTTTGGCAATCACAGTGCCTGCGAGCCATTTGGGCCTGCAGCGTAGTTGAGGACAAAAACAGGGTCATTTACATGAATACATCGCGCCCTCGCATTCCTGTCATGGTAGTCATATTGTGACTGGTGCCTGCTCTCAACAATTTCTTTCATGGTGGGGTGTATAAGGGATACCGGGTTTTGAGCATCCTTTTCATTAGCAGCTCTGCGGGTGGAAGTGGAACCCCTGTGAGAGAGTGTGGTCGGAATCTGTCGTCCAACAGGAAGTGTGAAAGCAGCTTTGTAGGGAACCCCCTTGGATTTTGAGTATCCCCTGTTTGATTATCTGCACTGCTCGTTTTGCCTGGCCGTTTGAGGCTGGTTTGAACGGTGCCGTTCTAACGTGGTTAATTCCATTGCCTGCCATGAAGTCCTGGAATTCAGTGCTTGTGAAGCACAGGCCATTGTCGCTGACCAAGATGTCCCGTAGACCGTGCGCGGCGAACATTGCCCGTAGACTTTCTACCGTGGCAGCGGATGTGCTTGAATTTAAAATGTCACACTCGATCCATTTGGAGTTGGCGTCGACTACAACCAAAAACATTTTTCCTATGAAAAATGGATGCGTGACCAAGGCTTGGCAGGCCATGGCCAGAGGCTAAAGGGGGCTTCCCTGGGCGCATTGCCCAACTGGGCACACGTGTTGCACCTGAGAACACAAAGTTCCAGATCTGCGTCTATCCCTGGCCACCAATCGTGTGACCTGGCAATTGCCTTCATCATGACAATGCCCGGGTGCTCATTGTGGAGTTCTCTGATGAACACCTCTCTGCCCATCTGTGGCATGACTACATGGTTTTGTGAATGTTTAAAAATGTATAGAGACATTGAAGTTGAGAACGTGGGAATTGTATAGGGACAGTATAAGCTAACAAAGAATTCATGGAGGAATAGCCATGACATCTCAGACTCGAGACTGCGAAATGTTACAACACTAACACATATTGAAACAAAACCCACAGCTTGCAGAAAAACCTCAAGGTCTTATTAAATCATGTTATTAACCTGAAACATTAACAGAAGGTCTTTGTTTAAAATCAGACCATACTTAGGTCGGCTTATGAGTGGACATAGGGAAAGAGGGATCAAAAGAGATAGGCTGGACTAGGATGTCACTCTAGCCCTATCTTGTTATCTTTTGCCGAAAATGTATAACCATCGTCCCTTTACAATGTAACGTCACTTTGTCCATAGGAAGTGGGTGCAATCGAACAGACTTGCATTCCTTCTGTCTGATAAAGTCCCCGATCGGGATTTGCTTTTTAAATAAAAGCTTGCTTTGTTTAAAGCACAAACGGTATTCGTTTCAGTAATTTTGCTGAACCAGATTGAGGTAAAAGAATCCAAGAATCAACATTTGGTGTCAGAAGTGGGATCTCAACGGACGACTGCCGAAAACTTGCGAATTAAGAGCCAGACTAGCCTTGGACGAGACGAGGGGAAAGTGGCCACTGGAGTGAGTATGATTTCAATACTGCTCCAGTTTCACCCGGTTTCAAAAGTCTGAGGAAAGTTTAGCCACTCGCTGGTTCTCAGGTAGTGTCTGAACGAGATCCAGGACAATCTGGTGAATACCTTTCAAACTTAGAATAGGGATAGAGATAGGGAAATTGCGCGGCGACGCAAACCAAGCGGCGACTTGGAAAGATAGGTTAGAATAGGTAAGTATTGCGCGGTGACGCAAACCAAGCGGCGACTTGGAAAGAGTAGATCCGTGCGGCGACACGGAAAGTAGGGATAGTTAGAGCTAGATAGGGATAGATGATCAATCATGGATCCAAAAATTAATAGGAAAGAAAAGAGACTCTTGTGAACGTCTGTTTAAATGAGAAATGCTTCTGTGATTTTTACTGTAAAAAAAAAAGCCGGGGAGTTGTGGTTTGCTTTATCTCCACCTACTTTTTCAAACAGAATGAAAGTTTTTTTTAACCCTTCGTAGTGTTGTCCTGTATGTGGGAAGTTTAAGAGTGTGAACCTTATTGAATTACGTATATTCGGATGATAAGTTACGGAGCCAGGAAATGCACAAAGGATAGGTTTGTTGAGTAAAAAAAAAGAAAAAATTACATGGTCCCGGTGGTTAAAAAAAAAGGATTTAACATGCTCACTTACTTGTCGAAAGAAAACATTCAGAGAAAGTACAGCAAAACAACTGAGATGGATTCAAAAGGATTCAAAAAAAATATTATATTAAATAACATGACCTTGAGGTTGGAACAATTGAGATAACGAAAAGCAGTCCCATAGCCTACGTGCCAGACTTCTCTCTAGTTATGGAAAAGACAAAAAAAAAGTTACCTATTAAATAGGTGCTGAAAGAAAAAAAAAATGTTCTGAGATTTTAAATTATGAGAAAAATTCCACTGCAGTCTAAAAAAAAATCACTCCTGTCCAGTTGGCAGAAAAACTCCATTAAATTAGGGCTTTCATTGACAGAAGGAGGACATATTAAAAACCGTAGACGTCTTAAAGAAAGAGTGCATGCAAGAGAAACGTACTAAGAGTTCCACTGGGACCTCTGAGAAAGGTATCGATAGACTACTAGTTAAAATGGTTGGTTTTGCATTGACCGAGGCTGATGACGAAATTGAATTTCAGTAAACAAATGTGTGGTCTCGTTTTAAATCAATTAAAAAAAAATATCTTTGGCAAGTACTAGAATAAGAAGTTAAAAAAATATTGGAGTTTAATCAAATGCTGCCTTTCCTGATGAAAAGATTTTTTTTTCAGATGGTTACGTGAAGTCACGTAATGACATCAGGGCTTCTTACAAACCTGTAAAGGAGTTAACCCTTTCCATTGACAGCCGTTTTATACTGAACATTATCAATTTGGATTTCTTAATAAAAAAAAGACTCACCTAACAGAGGAATGGTGCGATAGTCAGAATAAAAATAAAAACAGAACTAGCTTATGTAAGAATACTTGCCTGATACAATAAAGAAATAGATACTCAAACAAAACAAATTGAAGAGTTAAAAGGCTAAGATAAATAAGCTGAAAGGGATCCACAAACCCAACTTAACCCTGACCTCCGATTTCACGGAGTCACCTCAACATGCATGGATAAAATGCAGAATCAAGGGACCTGTGGGCCCTGGTAAAGCAAACCCTGAGCCCAACTGAGCATGCCCGATTTCTAATTCACCTAGGACGTCCTACTCATGATGCATTGTTGGTTGCTCACCCTAACGATGTCCAGGATCACCCTAGCATACGATCCCAGTGGAAATGGGAAGACCTCTTCACTCCAGCAATCGATGTCCCCCATGCTCAGAGGCAGAGCAAAACCTCACCTTTGCTTGGGCCAGGCACCAGAGAACAGACCAGTGCAGCACCTGAGGCACAGACCATCCATCACGACTGCGTGGCAATGATCCGACTGGAACGATCTAAAAATACCTTCCCAGCTCCAGTGGCAGGACTCCTGGGGAAGAAGATCAATTTCATAGGTACCCTTCCAGCGGTTGTGGCAGAATCGCGGGAGAGAAGGATCAAGGCAGTCGACCTCGAGGACAGAGGCAAGATGGCGTTCCTGCTGCAGCGAGGGGCAGCGTGGTTGAAAAAAAGAGCGCCACCACGCTAAAGATTTGGAAGTTATGGTGCGCCAGGCTATAGACGAGGCTGACCCTACCAGCCGGGATGTGCAAATTGTAAAACATGGCCGAACAGTCCAATTCCACGGGGACCCCGAGAAGGTCTTAATGACTCTGCAGCATCATACTGGCTCTGGCATACCTGACTATGTGGATCCTCATGTGTGGGCAGAGGACCCCTCCCAAGTTGGTTATACTCCCATTGATCCGATTGAGATCCCAGTGCAGGGCAATGTGGACTGGCCCTCTATCCGACAGAACCCACTGAAATCACAGGCAATCCTAAACTGACCTTTCGGCACTGTACTGCAATTAATCCGGCCTGTTTTCTTACTGAGCCACCCCAAGATGAGGAAGAACCCAGTCATGATTGTTTATCTTTAATTTAAGAGGCCACATCAGTCAGGGAAGATTTAGTTGATGTACCAATGGAAGATCCAGACAGTATTATGTATGTTGACGGAATTAATCCAGAAGGTACACGAATCTCAGGATACGCCATAGTAAACCAGGAGAATCAGGTCTTGGAATCTGCCGCTTTTGAAACTGCCTATTCTGCCCAACAAGCTGAACTATTCGCCCTCACCCGAGCCTGTATCTTGGCCAAAGATCTCAAAGTCAATATCTATACCGACTCTAGGTATGCCTTTGGGGTGGTCCATGATTTCGGACAATTATGGAAAAATAGGGGATTCCTAACCTCACAGGGGAATGAGATATCCCATAAGCAACTAGTATCTGATTTGTTGCAAGCCCTCATGCTCCCCAAGCACATTGCCGTTGTTAAATGTACCGCCCACACCACCGTAAAATCCCCGTTTGATATAGGGAACCACTGTGCTGACAAAGAGGCTAAACAGGCCTCTCGTGACCAATAGATGGTAGTGCCCAAAATTATGAGTCAGACTAAAAATCCTGCGAAGGATAAGTTAGCCTCGGAAAAACCAATGCCAACCATCCAAGATGTTATAAAAGCACAGGAGGACGCTCCTGAAAAAGATAAACTGTTGTGGAAATATTATGGATGTACTTATGACAATGTTTCTAAACTCTGGACCACTCCTGCGGAACAGACTTGCATGTCTGACGAGTTGGCTCTATGAGTTATTCACTATGCATTTTGCTACTCATTGTGGAGCAAGGACCACGAGTGATACACTTTTGGCTACTTGGTGGCACCCTAGACTCCAGGCGCTCGCCCAGAACATCAGTAGTCGTTGCCTGGTTTGCCAGCAACATAATCCTGGGAAGGGAGTCCCCTGTGATTGGGGTAAAACGCCCCTACCCGAAGGTCCCTTTGAGACATTGAGTTGCAAAACGTTCAGTGTTACAAATATGTTAGTAATAGTAGATGTGTTTAGCAGATGGATTGAAGCCTATCCTACCCTGGACAATAAGGCTTAAACTGTTGTTAAGGTGTGAATGAGGGAAATTGTTCCTAGATATGGTATCTCAGCTCGACTGATGACCACCTATGTTCTTTCTCTGACTCAGGCTCTGCGACTTGCTCACAACCAGGTTCAAGATGCTCACCTCGACCTCCCAGTTTTACCCGAATTGTTCCTCGTGGCACCAGGGAAGTATGGATTCGGAAGGGATTAGAGCCACAATGGGAGGGGCCTTTTCAGGTGTTACTCACTACCCCCACTGCAGCCAAGGTTGAGGGGAAAAGTGCCTGGGTTCACCTGCACCACTGCAAGCTCACCACCCTCTAACGAACCTATTTTACTGGTTATTCTAACTCCTGTTTCTGTTCCAGACTTCCTCTTCTCCATAGCTGAACAAGGCCGTTGGCATCCTAAATGGAACATGGACCAGTTTGAACTTTTACCCGTAGTGATAGACAGCCAGCTACACCGACGGTGACCTGAGAAGAGAGACGGGAGAACCGAACTCTTTTAATCAGCAAAATAATTGGACTATTTATCTGAATCCTGAGCCATAAGATGAAACTGTCTGTATGCCACAGTCTGTATAGTGTTGATATATGACAGTTTCGGCGCATGGGAGGAGAGACAGAGACGAGAGCTCCATGTAAACACCTTTTTGTACATGTCTTATGTTTATGTGCAAAATGGGAACTTTTCTAGATGTTGGGTGTGTTCACATTCCCTATACATTCCCTATACATTCCAAAGGGGGAATTCCTTTGCGCCCCGTTCCACTAACCCTAACTGAGACTGTCAGATGGATTCAGAGCCAAACTATCACGAGAGGAGGGGTGCCAATACAATACTGCTGAAACTCTGGAGGGCATCACAGCTGAAATGGTAGCAATAAGGACCGTAGCATTACAAAACCGAATGGCCCTCAATTACCTGTTAGCTGAGAAAGGGGGAACGTGTGCCCTGATAGGATCTGAATGTTGCACTTACATTCCTGATAGTTCAGAAAACATAACCAATCTCGCTGATCACATAAGAAGGGAGGTGAAGAAGTTATCCACACCAGCAGAAGGATCTAGCTGGTTTGATTGGCTATCAGATGGATCTTGGAGATCCTATCTAATTGTTGGTTGCCTTAACCTTTGTTGTAAAGTAATGATGGCAAGGTTAGCAAACCCTCTTGTGGTCAAGGGCTTCCGAGTTATGATCCAACGAACTAAAGAACTACTCGACACTAACAACAATATGATTCAGGAAATAGAGTGTGAACGGATGAATGCGATACTCCTAGAATGATCCTAAGTGTTATCATGGAATGATAAAAGGGGGGAATGTGAATGTTTAAAAATGTATAGAGACATTGAAGTTGAGAACGTGGGAATTGTATAGGGACAGTATAAGCTAACAAAGAATTCATGGAGGAATAGCCATGACATCTCAGACTCGAGACTGCGAAATGTTACAACACTAACACATATTGAAACAAAACCCACAGCTTGCAGAAAAACCTCAAGGTCTTATTAAATCATGTTATTAACCTGAAACATTAACAGATGGTCTTTGTTTAAAATCAGACCATACTTAGGTCGGCTTATGAGTGGACATAGGGAAAGAGGGATCAAAAGAGATAGGCTGAACTCGGATGTCACTCTAGCCCTATCTTGTTATCTTTTGCCGAAAATGTATAACCATCGTCCCTTTACAATGTAATGTCACTTTGTCCGTAGGAAGTTGGTGCGTTCGAACAGACTTGCATTCCTTCTGTCTGATAAAGTCCCCGATCGGGATTTGCTTTTTAAATAAAAGCTTGCTTTGTTTAAAGCACAAATGGTATTCGTTTCAGTAATTTTGCTGAACCAGATTGAGGTAAAAGAATCCAAGAATCAACAGTTTCCCCACAGTAGGCAATCGGCCTGAATCGAGAGTTCATCACTGCGCCTGTGAAATGGTTTAAATTCCTCAGGGCATGCCCTGTACGTGGCTGCCCAGTCCCATTCAGGACATATTTCTTGACTAGAGACAACAGCGAGTCTCTATTTGTCCAGACTTTAATCTGACGGGCTGTCACGGGTAAGCCTTCTCTTCCAAAAGCTTCAACAGCCATGACCATCTCAGCAGCATGCTCGGTAGCCCTCTCAGTGGTGGCTAGTGGGAGCCTGCTGAGTGCATTGGCGCAGTCTTTAGTGCCCGGTCTGTGCCGAATTGTATAGTCATAGGCAGCTAACGTGAGTGCCCACCTCTGTATGTTGGCCGATGCGTTTGCATTTATGGCCTTGTTGACGGCCAAAAGGGACGTTAGGGGTTTGTGATCTGTCTCCAGCTCAAATTTCCTGCCAAACAGGTACTGGCGCATTTTCTTTACCGCATATACACCTTTTCTACCATCCCGTAGCCCCTTTCCGCCTGGGACAGACTTCTGGAGGCATAAGATACCGGCTCTAACTGACCCTTGGCATTGACATGCTGCAACACACACCTGACACCATAGGACGACGCATCGCACGTTAACACAAGTTTCTTACATGGGTCAAATAGCGTTGTTGGAACATAACAAATTGCATGCTCTATTAAAAGCCCTTTCCTGGCTGTCCCCCCCAGACCCATTTGCGACCTTTGCTTAGGAGCACGTGTAGCGGCTCTAGCAGCGTGCTCAATTTGGGAAGAAAGTTGTCAAAATAGTTCAGGAGCCCCAGGAACGAACGCAGCTCCGTCGTGTTACGGGGTCTGGGTGCTCTCTGGATCACTTCCGCCTTGGACGCAGTAGATCTGATCCCGTCTGCTGTTACCCTCATCCCCAGGAATTCTACCTCTGGAGCTAGGAAGACGCACTTCGCCTTTTTCAGTCGCAGCCCTACCCGGTCCAGTCTGCGTAGCACCTCCTCCAGGTTGTGGAGGTAATCTTCAGTATCATGACCCGTGATGAGGATGTCGTCCTGAAAAACCATCGTCCCTGGAATCGACTTTCCATATTTCGTTGGAAGATCGCAGCAGCCGAGCGAATCCCGAACGGACATCTGTTGTACTCAAACAACCCCTTGTGTGTCGTGATGGTGGTCAGCTTCTTCGACTCACTCGCCAGCTCCTGGGTCATGTAAGCTGAGGTCAGGTCCAATTTTGAAAAAAGTTTGTCACCGGATAGCGTCGCAAAGAGGTCCTCCGCTCTCGGTAGCGGGTACTGGTCTTGGAGTGACACCCGATTGATCACCTTGTAATCACCACATATCCTGCCTGACCGACCCATCCGCCTTGAGCACCGGCACAATTGGGCTCGCCCAGTCACTGCATTCGACTGATGAGATGATGCCTTCCCTCAGCAGGCGGTCCAATTCGCCTTCTATCTTTTCCCGCATCACGTACGGCACCGCTCTGGCCTTGTGGTGTACTGGCCTGGTGTCCGGGTTTATGTGAATCACGACCTTGGCCCGCATGAAAGTGCCAATGCCGGGTTGAAATAATGAGTCAAATTTGTCCAGGATCTGTGACATAATACTCGCTCCACAGAGGAAATTGCATTGACATCGCCCCATTTCCAGTTCATGACAGCAAGCCAACTCCTCCCCAGTAGTGCAGGACCGTTCCCCGGGACAACCCAGAGTGGCAACCTGTTCTCTGAATCTTTGTGGGTCACGACTACCATGGCGCTGCCTAGCGCCGGAATGATCTCCTTTGTGTATGTCCGTAGCTGTGCGTCAATCAGCGATAATTTTGGCCTCCTGGTCTTGAACGCCCACAACTTTTCGAACTGTTTGATACCCATCAGGGACTGGCTGGCCCCCGTGTCTAACTCCATTGATACTGGGATGCCATTGAGGAGCACTTTCATCATCGGTGGCGTCCTGGTGTATGAACTGTATACGTGCTCCACATGAACTCGCTGAACTTCAGCTTCCAGTGATTTCCTCCAGTGTTCATTTCTGCAAACTCCAGCTGAGTGTGTGCCTCCACGCCTCCAACATGAGCTGTTGCTGGAAACAAAAGGTCCCTTTGCCAGTCGATCGTCCCTGACTGACTGCCCCTGTGACTATCCTTGAGTGCGCCATTAACAGATGTTGATGGCCCCATTATTGGCCGCATTGTCCTTTGCAATGGCGTGAATCGCCATTCAGTTTGCCATTGTCTCTGTCGAACTCCCCCTCTGGGTTCGACTACATGTTGGGGCATGCCCGATTGCCCTTGTCTGCCTGGAGAACTGTGTGCTGCTTTAACAATGTTGAATCTCTGTCCCAACCATTCCTTAACACAGTACCTCTCGTCTGTTCTGCTCGTGGCCATGTTCGCGTGGTTTAAATCCCAGTTTCTTGTCGCCATTGATACGTCCTTACTATACAGTATAAATGCACACGAGGCCCATGCTTGAGAGAAGGTCAGTCTGTGACCTGTCCTTTATTCCTTAGCACTCAAGTGATGGAAGTGGGTGTAGCTTCCCCTTTTATACCTCAAGGTCCAGGTTAGGAGTGTCTCCCACAAGTTCACCACCTAGTGGTCATTGTTCTCACAGTGTACAACTTAGGTCAGATTATACATGAGTTACAATGCTGGTTGAATACTTGACAAGTACAATAGCAAGGAAGTTATGCCAAACCTTTATAAATCACTGCTTAGGCCTCAGCTTGAGTATTGTGTCTAATTCTGTGCACTACACAGGATATCAAGGCCTTGGAAAGGGTTCAGAGGAGACTTATTAGAATGGTAACAGGGATGAAGGACTTCAATAATTTGGAGATGACTAGAGAAGCTGATATTGTTCTTAGAGCTGAGATGTTTAAGGGAAGATTTAATGGAGGTGCTCAAGATCATGGTGCGTCTTGACAGAGTAAATAAGAGGAAAGAAACTTTCCATTGGCAGTAGTCGGTAACCAGAGGACACAGATTTAATGTAATTGGCAAAAGAGCCAGAGGTGAGATGAGAATTTTTTTTTGTGAAAGCTTTTGGTCTTCTGTCCTAATAGCTCCTTATGTGACTCGGTGTCAAATTCTGTTTGATAATGTCCCTGTAAAGTGCCTTGGGATGTTTCACTTCGTTAAAGGCACTATATAAATTCAAGTTGTTGTTGTAGTGGAAGCAGATTCAATAGTAACTTTCAAAGGGGAATTGGATAAATACTTGGGAGAAAATTGCAGGACTATGGGGAAAAAGCTGGAAATGGGACTAATTCGATAGCTCTTTTCAAAAAGCCGGCACAGGCACGATGGGCCGAATGGCCTCCTTCTGCACTGTTAAAGACTCTTTGATAAAAAGAATATACTATTTGACTAGGAAACACCAACTTTATTCCGTTTCTGGGGAATACTTGTGCAATGTAATGTAATGCAGATACCAACGGTGAAATGCCAGGATCGAACTCACTTCCCTAATTCCCTTTGTTCTTTGCCATCTATATACAGTACAGGCAACTCTCGATTATCCGTGTCCCTCGGGGATCGGGCTATTCCGGATAAACGATTTTGCCGCTAGGGCGAGTGCATGTACTTGGGCCCCAAATTTGATCCACGGTCTTTCAACGTGGAGAGAAAGGTAAAACCGCAGGTAAGGACACGGTGAACCCTATTGTGTTGGAAGCGGATATTTTTTAACTCTGGAGTGGGAACATTCAATAAATAATTCATTGCACCCAGGGCTGCAGTTACGCGCTGATGTCAGCGCTTTCGTGTAAACAGCGGACGGTGCAGAAAGTGGTCAGCGCAGGACTGTGTGTGGGGTGGGTTTAATGGTCGTGTGTAAGAGCGTGTTAAAGACCAAAAATGAGTAGTTTGGACAGGAGCTTTGCATTGCTTTCTGTTGCAGTTGGGATCAGCTTGTATTCCGGTGCTGAGATTAGAAAAACAGCGAAATGTCCATCTCGGTGCAGCTGTACACGGGCCACTATCATGTGCATCGGAACTTCATCTATCGCAAGGATCCCCCCAAATGATTTAACCTCCCTGTAAGTAACCAGAACCGACTGCAGTATATGTTTTGTTTCTCATCTGTTCCTGACTGGGGAACGAAGTGACAACCCTCATTACGTCAGCTGGTATTCACGTGTGCAAGTTTTTAAAAGTGCTGTTGCAGTGGGTTCTCCGTTAGATCTGTGTACGGATAATCGAGAGTTGCCTGTAATAAGATGAATTTTGTTTACCTAGAGCAATAAACCCCAAACTTTGTGTAACTTTGTGGCATAATGTTGCAAATTCTCCAACCAGAATATAAATGTGTATAAAATAGAGGGAAAGGCACAGTTGGCTATGATCTTATTGAATGGTGGTGCAGGCTCGAAGGGCCAAATGGCCTACTCCTGCATCTATTTTCTATGTTAGCTGGCTGTCCTTTCATCTCTGGGATCTAATTTGAATCCAATCCAGAATGATGGGAGTCCTCTCTTGGCTGGCTGTAAGGGTCTTGTGTGAAATATGCAGCTTCAACCCATTTCCGAGTGGGCGTGAGCCCATAGTACAAAACTGCTCCTAATTTGGTACCAAATTAATGATGTCATTCAAAGGCAATAATGGTGCTTGTGTATTAAATAGAAACTGGCGGTAAGGGTAAGAGCAAGTGGAGAGAGGTTTACTCTGTAGCTGCTTGTGCTAGCACCTGACCATGGAAATGTTCGGACCACTTGGTGTTCAAGTGTTAATGTTAAAATTCCTTGCTTTGCTAAGCACAAAATGTTATCCTATCAACAAAAAAAATAAAGGGCGATAAAGAGGGATCCTAGCTATACACCATACCATATATGGCAGTGACGACTCAACCACATCATAATGGATACCAAACACATCACGTCGCCAATCCCTTATAAGGCAGTGAAAGCTCACAAATATCTAACACATCATAATAGACGCCTCATATATTATAAGCTGTGAAAGATATTAAGACAAAATACTTGGATTCAAGAAGCGAAAGAAAGGTGATAAAGACACAATAATGCAGTGCTCTAAGCCGAAGCCAAAAAAGAAACAACTTTGTTATTTACGAAGGCGGCACTTACGACGCCTCCATATATGCAAAAGGGACAGGTCTAAAACCTATCGAAGGAAACGTCACCTTAGAAGAATGCCAAAAAAACGAAGATGTTAAAAGGTTAACGATGCTAGACTCATCCAGCCATCAAGTAACATTCTGAATGAAATTAGTGAAGCAAAATTCACTACATGAAAGATGTCTGAAATCAGTGCTATTGGTGCTTTATATACAGCAGCAATTTGAATAAACTTCAAATCAAAAAAACATTGTGTACCTTGTTTTGAATTAAGTGTACAGTTGATCTTCATTTACTGATCTATGATGTAGTCATTTATAATCGCATTTCTCGTAACTTTTTTACCCTTTCATTGGTTCTTTAATATATGGGGCTTCTTTGATGCAATACGGAGCCAATACAAAGTGGTCGACCGCAGTCAGCTGTTGAGGTGGCAGATCTCAACTGGGACATCCAGCTCCTGAATGCTATCCAATGACCTTCACTGGAAAAAGTTAGAGCTGTGATGCCACTGAAATGTAATGGTACGTTGCTGTACAATCATGGCCTAAGCTGTCTGGCTCCGGTAGATCTGCAGTGGATGGGGCCAGACCATGCTTTCAACCCTTGCAGAAAGTATGTTCACCCGCTTGTAAATGGGGAAACGTGTTCCATAATTAAGCCTAATTGAGCACTGGGTGCAAGGACTTGCCTCCCCTGTGGGTTTCACAGCAGAGCAAATGGTCTCAGAGCGCAGTCAGACACAGACACCGTCAACAAGGGGGAATTTTTTTTATGTTTGACTGGAATGAAAGCTACTCTTTTTCCAACTCCAGAAATCCTGTGTACATTGAGCTGAGATCACTCATTTCTGTAACGGGTACTATTGGGGCAATATGTAAAGTCTGTATATTAAATTCCTGTGTTGTTTTACCCTCTATAAGAAGTTATGTCGAGTGCAAAGGAGCAACAGATATGAATGATTGTGTTATCCCAAGCACATCCCCAGCATAGACGTAAAGGATGAGTTCCCCACCCCTCGCCAAAAGAAATGTAGTTAGTGCTAATTGGGCCTTATTCTTGATTCAGACATTGGGGATGAATTTTCAGCTTTTGAGATTTCGGGGCAGTAATGGCAGCGAGGCGGTCCTGATACAGCCTGGAAAAAGTTTGCGCCCTTGTTTGCAAAATTTGACAAAAAATGAAATTCCAGGATAGAGGGTGCAAAAACACACGTTACACAAGAACGTTTTTGCGCCCCATCCGAAAATCGCGACGTTACAAATGTTTTGTTGATTTAAGGGACTTCATTGTTGCTCAGTGCCCTGCAACATAACATTGTATATTGTATGGTTTTATTTTGGTGGAGTTTTTGCTACTTCGTTGCAGTAAAATTTATGATTCATCCTTTGCCATTGGTGTGCTGCGTATCATTCCAAGATTCACCGGAGATGTGCCTTTATGGGGGCACATAGCGTGTCCAGTATTAGCTCAATCCCTCAATTTCCTCCATTTAGGAGAACAGGCCCATTACGAGCTGGCGACTGCGACTCTTGGTCCGGCAGAATCTCCACGCTGCCTCCCCTGTGGATGGTGTGGCTATCCAATGGGGGCTTCGCCTGGCTCCTCTTCATCGTCCTCTTCCTCCTGAGGTGGGCATGCAATCCACACTGGCAATGCCTGGCCCCTCATGATGGCCAAGTTGTGCACCATAATGAATTCGGATACCTGTTGAGGGGAGTGTTGAAGGCTGCCTCCAGAGTGGTCCAGGCATTGGTCTTGTCTGTAAGAGATGGCATATCTCTCAGCACTTCCTTTCGGAAACACAGACTTCTCACAGAGCTGGAGATTTGAGCATTGGTGTCTGAAAACCCGTGGGCGGTGAGACCTCCTGCCCAGACCTCTTCAGCCTCTCCGCATCCATGGGCCGGCATGGTCAAGAGCCCTTCTTCTAGCTTGACAACACCTGGCAATAGCATGGAGCATGATACGCTGGCGAACTAGTAATGTCTCCATGAAATTCTCTCACTGACGTTGTAAGGACACTGTAATGGCAGATAAAACTGCCGCTTTAAAGTTGGAGCTTCATGCAGCATGATGTGTAACAGTTGCATTCAATGTGACCCGTGATGTAGGTTCCTCCTCCCTCCATTTAAATACGCCACCAATACATCCTGCTGCACCCTGGGAATGCCTGGTTTTTCAGATGTTTCCTGGGGCGGGCGTGTGGAGGCGTTAGGGCTGAATTTGGCATCTGGAGCGCTAGCGGAGCCATTACACAATCTCAGTGTCATGATCTCAGTGAAACTAGAGGGTGGGACGGTAACCATGAGCTGAATTTGCCAGCCGGGCGGTAAATCCTGGATGCATGTCGTAGGGCCTAGAAACCGTCCATTTACCGTCCCTGCTCAGAGGTAACCAAGGCTGAAAATCCAACCCTTAAGAGTTTTCCCAGACATGCAAAAAGAAAAGAGAGGAAGAAACCAACAAAGAGACTTCCAATAACGGGCCACTGTGTCGCTGGCAGTGGTCCCTTGGGTAAATCTTTCAAGGGGTAGGGAAGATGACCAGGAATAGGGGAGAGGCAATTGGAATAGGGGAGTGGCTGGGAGAGGGGGCAACCGGGATGAGGGTGACCGGGAGATGGGGGAAATCGGGAGAGGGGGCGATTGGGAGAGGGAGCCGAGTGGAAGTGGGAGATGAGGAGAGGGGCGATTGAGAGAGGTATCGGGAGAGGGAGGAATTGGGAGAGATGTGTTCGGGAGAGGTGCGATCGGGAGACGGGGATTGGAGGGGGATCGGGAGAGAGGACAATCAGGAGGATGTCTCGGAGCGGCTGCAGAGCATTCTGGAGAGGGAGGGTGAACAGCCAGTTGTCGTGGTACATGTAGGTACCAACGATATAGGTAAGAAGCGGGAAGAGTTCCTACAAGCTGAATTTAGGGAGCGAGGAGTTAAATTAAAAAGTAGGACCTCAAAGGTAGTAATCTCTGGATTGCTACCAGTGCCACGTGCTAATCAGAGTAGAGGAAGCAGGATAGTTAGAATAAATACGTGGCTTGAGCAGTGGTGCAAGAGGGAGGGATTCAAATTCCTGGGACATTGGAACCAGTTCTGGGGGAAGTGGGACCTGCACAAAAGGGACGGTCTGCACTTGGGCAGGACTGGAACTGATGTCCTAGGGGTAACATTTGCTAATGCAGTTCGGGAGTGTTTAAACTAATATGGCAGGGGGATGGGAACTTATGCAGTGAGATAGGGTGAAGTAATATGGAGTCAGAAACAGATGGTAGAAAGGTAAAAAGCAATAGTGGAAGGCCGAGTAAACAAAGGCAAGAAATAAAAAGGGCTACACTACATCATAATTCTAAAAGGACAAAGGGTGTTAAAAAAACAAGCCTGAAGGCTTTGTGTCTTAATGCAAGGAATATCCGTAATAAGGTGGATGAATTAACTGTGCAAATAGATGTTAACAGATAGGATGTGATTGGGATTACAGAGACGTGGCTCCAGGATGATCAGGGCTGGGAACTCAAAATCCAAGGGTATTCAACATTCAGGAAGGATAGAATAAAAGGAAAAGGAGGTGGGGTAGCATTGCTGGTTAAAGAGGAGATTAATGCAATAGTTAGGAAGGACATTAGCTTGGATGATGTGGAATCTATGTGGGTAGAGCTGCAGAACACCAAAGGGCAAAAAACGTTAGTGGGAGTTGTGTACAGACCTCCAAACAGTAGTAGTGATGTTGGGGAGGGCATCAAACAGAAAATTAGGGGTCCATGCAATAAAGGTGCAGCAGTTATCATGGGTGACTTTAATATGCATATCGATTGGACTAACCAAACTGGAAGCAATACGGTGGAGGAGGATTTCCTGGAGTGCATAAGGGATGGTTTTCTAGACCAATATGTTGAGGAACCAACTAGGGCGGAGGCCATCTTAGCCTGGGTTTTGTGTAATGAGAGAGGATTAATTAGCAATCTCGTTGTGCGAGGCCCCTTGGGGAAGAGTGACCATAATATGGTGGAATTCTACATTAGGATGGAGAATGAAACAGTTAATTCACAGACCATGGTCCAGAACTTAAAGAAGGCTAACTTTGAAGGTATGAGGCGTGAACTGGCTAGGATAGATTGGCGAATGATACTTAAGGGGTTGACTGTGGATGGACAATGGCAGACATTTAGAGACCGCATGGATGAATTACAACAATTGTACATTCCTGTCTGGCGTAAAAATAAAAAAGGGAAGGTGGCTCAACCGTGGCTAGCTATCAAGGGAAATCAAGGATTTATTAAAGCCAAGGAAGTGGCATACAAATTTACCAGAAATAGCAGTAAACCCGGGGACTGGGAGAAATTTAGAACTCAGCAGAGGAGGAGAAAGGGTTTGATTAGAGTAGGGAAAATAGAGTACGAGAAGAAGCTTGCAGGGAACATTAAGACGGACAGCAAAAGTTTCTATAGATATATAAAGAGAAAAAGGTGAGTAAAGACAAATGTAGGTCCCCTGCAGTCAGAATCAGGGGAAGTCATAACGGGGAACAAAGAAATGGCAGACCAATTGAACAAGTACTTTGGTTCGGTATTCACTAAGGAGGTCACAAACAACCTTCCGGACATAAAAGGGGCTAGAGGGTCTAGTAAGAAGGAGGAACTGAGGGAAATCCTTATTAGTCGAGAAATTGTGTTGGGGAAATTGATGGGATTGAAGGCCGATAAATTCCCAGGGCCTGATGGACTGCATCCCAGAGTACTTAAGGAGGTGGCCTTGGAAATAGCGAATGCATTGACAGTCATTTTCCAACATTCCATAGACTCTGGATCAGTTCCTATGGAGTGCAGGGTAGCCAATGTAACCCCACTTTTTAAAAAAGGAGGGAGAGAGAAAACAGGGAATTATAGACTGGTCAGCCTGACATTGGTAGTGGGTAAAATGATGGAATCAATTAGTAAGAATGTCATTGCAGCACATTTGGAAAGAGGTGACATGATAGGTCCAAGTCAGCATGGATTTGTGAAAGGGAAATCATGCTTGACAAATCTTCTGGAATTTTTTGAGGATGTTTCCAGTAGAGTGGACAAGGTAGAACCAGTTGATGTGGTGTATTTGGACTTTCAGAAGGCCTTGGACAAGGTCCCACACAAGAGATTAATGTGCAAAGTTAAAGCACATGGGATTGGGGGTAGTGTGCTGACGTGGATTGAGAACTGGTTGGCAGACAGGAAGCAAAGATAGGAGTAAATGGGTACTTTTCAGAATGGCAGGCAGTGACTAGTGGGGTACCACAAGGTTCTGTGCTGGGGCCCCAGCTGTTTACATTGTACATTAATGATTTAGACGAGGGGATTAAATGTAGTATCTCCAAATTTGCGGATGACACTAAGTTGGGTGGCAGTGTGAGCTGCGAGGAGGATGCTATGAGGCTGCAGAGTGACTTGGATAGGTTAGGTGAGTGGGCAAATGCATGGCAGATGAAGTATAAGGTGGATAAATGTGAGGTTATCCACTTTGGTGGTAAAAACAGAGAGACAGACTATTATCTGAATGGTGACAGATTAGAAAAAGGGGAGGTGCAACGAGACCTGGGTGTCATGGTACATCAGTCATTGAAGGTTGGCATGTAGGTACAGCAGGCGGTTAAGAAAGCAAATGGCATATTGGCCTTCATAGCAAGGGGATTTGAGTACAGGGGCAGGGAGGTGTTACTACAGTTGTACAGGGCCTTGGTGAGGCCACACTTGGGAGTATTGTGTACAGTTTTGGTCTTCTAACTTGAGGAAGGACATTCTTGCTATTGAGGGAGTGTAGCGAAGGTTCACCAGACTGATTCCCGGGATGGCGGGACTGACATATCAAAAAAGACTGAATCAACTGGGCTTGTATTCACTGGAGTTCAGAAGAATGAGAGGGGATCTCATAGAAACGTTTAAAATTCTGATGGGTTTAGACAGGTTAGATGCAGGAAGAATGTTCCCAATGTTGGGGAAGTCCAGAAGCAGGGGTCACAGTCTAAGGATAAGGGGTAAGCCATTTAGGACCGAGATGAGGAGAAACCTGTGGAATTCTCTACCACAGAAAGTTGTTGAGGCCAATTCACTAAATATATTCAAAAAGGAGTTAGATGTAGTCCTTACTACTAGGGGGATCAAGGGGTATGGCGAGAAAGCAGGAACGGGGTACTGAAGTTGCATGTTCAGCCATGAACTCATTGAATGGCGGTGCAGGCACCTATTTTCTATGTTTCTATGTTTCTATCAGATGAGGGGAGAATCGGGAGAGGGAGTGATTGGGAGAGAGGCCGATTAGGAGATGGGGGATCGAGACGGAGATCAGGAAATGGGGATGATTGGGAGAGGGAGCGATTGGGAGAGGGGGTATCGGGGGGGGGGAACAACCGGGAGAGGGGAGGAGCAGGGGATCAGCGGGGGGGCAACTGGGAGAGGTGGGATCGGGAAGAGGGGATTGGAAGAGGTGGGGATTAGGTCTTGTTACTCCCATCGTGTCAATCGCAGATAAGGCCATCTCTGACCACTTCCTCCTTCTGTGTCCACCCCTGGAAAAAACTCTCCCGACTCTCTTACAACTGTACTTACGAACTTCCAACTGTCCCTCGTTTGGCCCTCCATTCACTGACATTTCTGCAGCTACCGATCTGCTGAATCACACCCTCACCGCCAACTTTGATGGTCTAGTCCCTGTTAAAACAATTATTCTCTCTCACCGTGGCCGTTCCCCCGGTACAGCCCTGATCTTTGCTTCCTTAAGTCCAAGGGCCACAGACTTGAACGGATATCACGGGCAACTGATTTAGCCATTATAATCGCTCAACCATTGGTGGCTGTGCCTTCTGTTGCCTCGGCCCTAAGCTCTGGAATTCCCTGCCTAAACCTCTCTGCCTCTCTTTCCTCCTTCAAGACACTCTTTAAAACCTACCTCTTTGACCAAGGTTTTGGTCACCTGCCCTAATTTCTCCTTATGCCACTCGGTGTCAAATGTTTTATCTCAAAATAATCCTGTGAAGCGTCTTGCGACGTTTCACTACGTTAAAGGCACTATAGAAATACACGTTGTTGTTGTTGCTGTTGTTTTCACATCCCACTTCACCCGTTTCCCAAAATCTCTTCTGATTTACAAACTGCATGTTGTGTAAGCATGCATCTCTTGCTTTCCCTCTTCCCCTCACCATATTTCTTCCTCATTTCAGACACCCAAGAAATCCAGCCTGCCCAGCCAGTGGTTGACCAAGAAGAAGAAGAAACACTGTCACTCAATTTCACACTCAAAGCCAGCAACTCCTCCACTGAAAGTCAGCAGCCTTCCACCAGCCATGCTGCAATCATTGGTGTAGCACTGCACTAGGATAGGCAAGACAGCCACTAAGGGAATACATATGGGTGATTAGTTGATTATTTGACATAATATTGGATGCATAAATGGATAAAGTTGGGTTGGAAAGTTTGACTTGTGGTGGCATTTATTTCAGCATTGTGGTCAAGAGATGGTCAGTAACAGAGGGAAGGTAAGGTGTGGGACAGATGTTGAAAGGGGAATTGCGGTTGTGTTCACTGGTACTGCAGGTGGATGATTCAATCCTGGATCCTGGATATCCCCGCCAGAAAGGGGCTGTCAGGGTTGTCTCCTTCCTTTCGCTTCCTCCTCTTCTGCTTTTTTTATATTCGTTCCGTTATGTGGGCGTCGCTGGAAGTGAAGGTGGTGGTGAGCTGCTTTCTTGAACCTCTGCAATTTTTGTGGTGAAAGTACTCCCTTACAGGGCTGTCAGGGAGCGAGTTTCAACCTTTTGATCCAGCGACGATGAAGGAACAGCGATATATCGGAGAGGGAATTTGTAGGTGATAGTGCTATTATGCGCCTGCTGCCCTTGTCCTTCTAGATGGTAGAGGTTGCGGGTTTGGGAGGTGCTGCCGAAGAAGCAGTGCGAGTTGCCGCAGTGCATCTTATACAGGGTACACATTGCAGCCACGGTGTGCCGGTGGGTGGAGGGAGTGAATGTTGAAGGTGGTGGATGAGGTGTCAATCAAGCGGGTGTTGAGCTTCTTGAGTGCTGTTGGAGCTGCACTCATCCAGGCAAGTGGAGAGTATTCTATCACACTGCTGATTTGTGCCTTGTAGTTGGTGGAAAGGCTTTGGGGAGTCAGGAGGTGAGACACTCGCCACAGTATACCCAGCCTCTGACCCGGTCTTGTTGCCACAGTATTTATGTGGCTGGTCCAGTTAAGTTTTTGGTCAATGGTGACCCGCAGGATATTGATGGTAGGGGATTCAGCGATGGTAATGCCATTGAATATCAAGGGGAGGTAGTTGGACTCTCGCTTGTTGGAGATTTTGATATCTTCAGGGAAGCACACAACACACAACCTGTAAGATGGCTGCAGGTTCCAGAATCTTCTGACCTGGTCAGGTAACCTGCTCTTTATTAAACAGCACTAGTTGCAGTAACACAAGTGTCCACAGTGTGGAGCTACAGATATTACAGAGATGGTCATTGCCTGGCACTTGTGTGGCACGAATGTTACTTGCCACTTATCAGCCCAAGCCTGAATATCGTCCAGGTCTTGCTGCAGGCAGGCTGCTTCATTATCTGAGGAGTTGCAAATGGAACGGAACACTGTGCAATCATCACTACTGACCTTATAATGGAGGGAAGGTCATGAAGCAGCTGAAGATGATTGGGCCTTGGAAACTGCCCTGAGGAACTCCTGCAGCGATGTCTTGGGGCTGGAATGATTGACCTGCAACAACCACAACCAACTTCCTTTGTGGTAGGTATGACTCCAACCAGTGGAGAGTTTTTCCGATTCCCATTGACTTCAATTTTACTCGGGCGTCTTGATGCCACACTTGGTCAAATACTGCCTTGATGTCAAGCTCAATCACTGTCACCTCACCTCTGGAATTCAGCTCTTTTGCCCACGTTTGGACCAAGGCTGTAATGAGGTCTGGAGCCAAGTGGTCTTGGCAGAACCCAAACTGAGCATCGGTGAGCAGGTTATTGGTGAGTAAGTGCCGGTTCATCATAGGCAGTCCCTCGAAAAGTGAGTTCTCAGGTGACTGTACAGTCCAATACGGGAATAACAGTCTTTGTCACAGGTGGGACAGTCGCTGAAGGAAAGGGTGCATGGGGAGTCTTATTTTCCACATGTTCCTTCCGTTGCCTGCGCTTGTTTTCTGCATGCTCTCGGTGATGAGACTCGAGGTGCTCAGCGCCCTCCCGGATGCACTTCCTCCACTTAGGGCGGCCTTTGGCCAGGGATTCCAAGGTGGGGTTGTTACATTTTATCAAGGAGGCTTTGAACCTCTCCTGAAGGCAATGCTCAGTGCTGAGCTTACGGCTCACACCGCACCGTAAGCAATTAGGCCCATACAGTAGAGCCTGATCTTCAGTCTCGGACTCCTCTCGGACTTTGCTCTACTAAGCCCGTGCAACGGCCACCCCACATTAAAAGAACTCACGCACAGGCATCTTCCACCCTTCAAAAGTGCCGCTTGATAGCACTGTCAACCACACCTTCCATCACTTAGCTGATGATTGAAAGTAGACTGATGGGGTGATAATTGGCCGGATTGGATTTGTCCTGCTTTTTGCGAAGACAACGTACTTGGGCAGTTTGTCACATTGTTGGATAGATGCCAGTGTTGTAGCTGTACTGGAACAGATTGGCTAGAGTCGCGGCTAATTCTTGAGCACAAGTCAGGGGTATTCGACATTCAGGAAGGATAGAGTAAAGGGAAAAGGAGGTGGGGTAGCATTGTTGGTTAAAGAGGAGATTAATGCAATAGTTAGGAAAGACATTAGCTTGGATGATGTGGAATCTATATGGGTAGAGCTGCAGAACACCAAAGGGCAAAAAATGTTAGTAGGAGTTGTGTACAGACCTCCAAACAGTAATAGGGATGTTGGGGAGGGCATCAAACAGGAAATTAGGGGTGCATGCAATAAAGGTGTAGCAGTTATAATGGGTGACTTTAATATGCACATAGATTGGGCTAGCCAAACTGGAAGCAATACGGTGGAGGAGGATTTCCTGGAGTGCATAAGGGATGGTTTTCTAGACCAGTATGTTGAGGAACCAACTAGGGGGGAGGCCATCTTAGACTGAGAGAGGATTAATTAGCAATCTCATTGTGCGAGGCCCCTTGGGGAAGAGTGACCATAATATGGTGGAATTCTGCATTAGGATGGAGAATGAAACAGTTAATTCAGAGACCATGGTCCAGAACTTAAAGAAGGGTAACTTTGAAGGTATGAGGCGTGAATTGGCTAGGATAGATTGGCGAATGATACTTAGGGGGTTGACTGTGGATGGGCAATGGCAGACATTTAGAGACCGCATGGATGAATTACAACAATTGTACATTCCTGTCTGGCGTAAAAATAAAAAAGGGAAGGTGGCTCAACTGTGGCTATCAAGGGAAATCAGGGATAGTATTAAAGCCAAGGAAGTGGCATACAAATTGGCCAGAAATAGCAGCGAACCTGGGGACTGGGAGAAATTTAGAACTCAGCAGAGGAGGACAAAGGGTTTGATTAGGGCAGGGAAAATGGAGTACGAGAAGAAGCTTGCAGGGAACATTAAGGTGGATTGCAAAAGTTTCTATAGGTATGTAAAGAGAAAAAGGTTAGTAAAGACAAACGTAGGTCCCCTGCAGTCAGAATCAGGGGAAGTCATAACGGGGAACAAAGAAATGGCAGACCAATTGAACAAGTACTTTGGTTCGGTATTCACTAAGGAGGATACAAACAACCTTCCGGATATAAAAGGGGTCAGAGGGTCTAGTAAGGAGGGGGAACTGAGGGAAATCTTTATTAGTCGGGAAATTGTGTTGGGGAAATTGATGGGATTGAAGGCCGATAAATCCCCAGGGCCTGATGGACTGCATCCCAGAGTACTTAAGGAGGTGGCCTTGGAAATAGCGGATGCATTGACAGTCATTTTCCAACATTCCATTGACTTTGGATCAGTTCCGATGGAGTGGAGGGTAGCCAATGTAACCCCACTTTTTAAAAAAGGAGGGAGAGAGAAAACAGGGAATTATAGACCGGTCAGCCTGACCTCAGTAGTGGGTAAAATGATGGAATCAATTATTAAGGATGTCATAGCAGTGCATCTGGAAAATGGTGACATGATAGGTCCAAGTCAGCATGGATTTGTGAAAGGAAAATCATGCTTGACAAATCTTCTGGAATTTTTTGAGGATGTTTCCAGTAAAGTGGACAAAGGAGAACCAGTTGATGTGGTATATTTGGACTTTCAGAAGGCTTTCGACAAGGTTCCACACAAGAGATTAATGTGCAAAGTTAAAGCACATGGGATTGGGGGTAGTGTGCTGACGTGGATTGAGAACTGGTTGGCAGACAGGAAGCAAAGAGTAGGAGTAAACGGGTACTTTTCAGAATGGCAGGCAGTGACTAGTGGGGTGCCGCAAGGTTCTGTGCTGGGGCCCCAGCTGTTTACATTGTACATTAATGATTTAGACGAGGGGATTAAATGCAGTATCTCCAAATTTGCGGATGACACTAAGTTGGGTGGCAGTGTGAGCTGCGAGGAGGATGCTATTAGGCTGCAGAGTGACTTGGATAGGTTAGGTGAGTGGGCAAATGCATGGCAGATGAAGTATAATGTGGATAAATGTGAGGTTATCCACTTTGGTGGTAAAAACAGAGAGACAGACTATTATCTGAATGATGACAGATTAGGAAAACGGAAGGCGCAACGAGACCTGGGTGTCATGGTACATCAGTCATTGAAGGTTCGCATGCAGGTACAGCAGGCGGTTAAGAAAGCAAATGGCATGTTGGCCTTCATAGCGAGGGGATTTGGAGGTGTTGCTACAGTTGTACAGGGCCTTGGTGAGGCCACACCTGGAGTATTGTGTACAGTTTTGGTCTCCTAACTTGAGGAAGGACATTCTTGCTATTGAGGGAGTGCAGCGAAGATTCACCAGACTGATTCCCGGGATGGCGGGACTGACCTATCAAGAAAGACTGGATCAACTGGGCTTGTATTCACTGGAGTTCAGAAGAATGAGAGGGGACCTCATAGAAACGTTTAAAATTCTGACGGGTTTAGACAGGTTAGATGCAGGAAGAATGTTCCCAATGTTGGGGAAGTCCAGAACCAGGGGTCACAGTCTAAGGATAAGGGGTAAGCCATTTAGGACCGAGATGAGGAGAAACTTCTTCACCCAGAGAGTGGTGAACCTGTGGAAGTCTCTACCACAGAAAGTAGTTGAGGCCAATTCACTAAATATATTCAAAAGGGAGTTAGATGAAGTCCTTACTACTCGGGGGATCAAGGGTTATGACGAGAAAGCAGGAAGGGGGTACTGAAGTTTCATGTTCAGCCATGAACTCATTGAATGGCGGTGCAGGCTAGAAGGGCTGAATGGCCTGCTCCTGCACCTATTTTCTATGTTTCTATGTTTCTATGTTTCAGCACAATAACCGGGACCCATAGTCTTTGCTGTATCCAGTGCACTCAGCCGCTTCTTGACATCACGTTGAGTGAATCGAATTGACTGAAGACCGGCTTCTGTGATGGTGAGGACCTCAGGAGGAGGCCGATATGGATCATCCACTCGGTGCTTCTGGCGGAAGATGGTTGCAATTGATTCAGCTTTGTATTTTGCACTTGCGTGCTGGCTGGGCTCTGCCATCATTGCGGATGGGGATATACAAGGAGACTCTTTAATTGTCCACCACCATTCACACCAAGAGCGGGAGCGGCAGCAGTTTAAAAAGAGCGCCAAGAGCAGGAGTGAATGGACCTGTGAAAGGGGAAAAAAGTCGAAGTGTGACATCACAAAAAAGCAGGTAAGTGATTGGTTGGTAAGTATTTCTCTCTTTTTCTCTAAAATGGACATTGGTTTAAATTACGAGATTTGATTTTAGATTAAAAAACTATACATGGACAATTAAGTAATATTTCAAAATTTGAAAATCTAATTAGCTAATAAAGTACAATAGAGATGGCAAGGCAGGTGATGTATTGCAGCTGTAGCATATGGGAGCTGGTGGACACGAGAGTCATCCACGGTAACCATATCTGCAGTAAATGTCGAGGATCAAAATTCCTTGGATTATGGGGAGGTCCCAGCGGATTGGAAAACCGCAAATGTAACACCCCCGTATAAAATAGGAGGCAGACAGAAAGCAGGAAACTATAGACCATCTGTCGTTGGGAAAATGTTGGAGTTCATTATTAAGGAAGCAGTAGTAGGACATTTGGAAAAGCATAATTCAATCAAGCAGTCAGCTTGGTTTTTGAAAGGGAAATCATGTTTGACAAATTTGCTGTAGCTCTTTGAGGATGTTATGAACAGCGTGGATCAGGGGAGCCAGTGGATGTGGTGTATTTGGATTTCCTAAAGTCATTCGATAAAGTGCCATATAAAAGGTTACTGCACAAGATAAAAGTTCACGGGGTTGGGGGTAATATATTAGCATGGATCGATGATTGGCTAACTAACAGAAAACAGAGAGTCGGGATAAATGGATAATTTTCTGGTTGGCAAACAGTAACTAGTGGGGTGCCATAGGGATTGATGCTGGGGCCTCAACTATTTACAATCTATATTAATGACTTGGATGAAAAGACCGAGTGTAATGTAGCCAAGTTTGCTGATGATACAAAGATGGGTGGGAAAATAAATTGTGAGCAGGACACAAAAGTCTAAATGAGTGGGAAAATATTTGGCAGCTGGAGTATAATGTGGGAAAATGTGAGGTTATCCACTTTGGCAGAAAAAATAGAAAAGCAAATTATAATTTATATGGAGAAACATTGCAAAGTACTGCAGTACAGTGAGACCTGGGGGTCCTTGTGCATGAAACACAAATAGTTAGTATGCAGGTACAGAAAGTAATCAGGAAGGCAAATGGAATGTTGGCCTTTATTGCCAGGGGCTTGGAGTACAGGGTATTGGTAAGGCCACACCTAGCGCACTGCATACAGTTTTGGTCTCTGTATTTAAGGAAGGATATACTTGCATTGGAGGTTGTTCAGAGAAGGTTCACTCTGTTGATTCCGGAGATGAGGGGTTGACTTATGAAAATAGGTTGAGTAAGTTGGGACTTTATATATTGGAGTTCAAAAGAATGAGAGGTGCTCTTATCGTAACATATAAGATAATGGGCCCAAGTTTCCACATGATTTGCGCCTGATTTTTAGGAGCAACTGGTGGAGAACGGACTATCTTAGAAATCGCAATTCTCCACATTTTTTTTTCTGCAGTTCTAGTCAGGTAGAACAGTTCTACTTTGAAACAGAATTTTTTCTTCAAAAGGGGGCGTGTCTGGCCACTGACGCCTGATTTGAAAGTTTCCACAGTGAAAACGTACTCCAAACTAAAGTAGAATGGAGCAAGTGAAGATTTTTGTAGAACTGAAAAAATCTGTTCAACACATTAAAAAATCAGGCGCAGGTTACAAATTAGGCGTCCAGAACGAGGGGGGGGAGGGAGGGGGGAAGGGAACTAATTAAATTCTACAATAAATCCTTATTTATACTTCTACAAATATTATACAAATAAATCCAACCTGAATAAACATTTATAAGCAAAGAAAAGATTAAATAAACCATCTTCCTACCTGTGTGAAAGTGCTTCAGGCACAGAGAATTCTGCAGCCGTTCGTTCCCGCGGGGGAGGGGGGGGGGAAGGAGACAGTGAGAAGGCTGCAAGTGCTAATAATTTATTAAAAAAATGTTCAAAAATTAAACAGCTACAAAGAACTACAAAAATGGCCGAGTGCCAATGTTTTTTTCACACTGCGCGTGCGCGAACGCTCCAACGCGCACGCACAGCGTTGCCGGCAGGAAAAAAAACAAATTTAAATAGTACCCACCCCCTCCCACTTACAAAATCGGCGCGAGTGTAGGCTCCGCCCCCCCGGGCACCGCGCCAGGCAGACAAGGAGCTGCAGAACGCTCCAGAATTGCGAGTTTTTTTTTAGGCGCCGTTTTAGGCGCGAAAAACGGGCGCCCAGCTCGGAGGGGCGCCCGTTTTTTATCCTGTGGAAACTTGGGCCCAATGAGTGGGCTCGAAAAGGTGGATGCAGAGAGGATATTTCCACTTAGGGGAAATTAAAACTAGGAGGCACAGTCTCAGAATAAGGGGCCACTTATTTAAAATTGAGATGAGGAGCAATTTCTTCTCTCAGAGGGTTGTAAATCTATGGAATTCTCTGCCTCAGAGAGCTGTGGAGGCTGGGTCATTGAATATATTTAAGGCGGTGATAGACAGATTTTTTGAGCGATAAGGGAGTAAAGGATTATGGGGAGCGGGTAGGGAAGTGGAGCTGAGTCCATGATCAGATCAGCCACGATCTTATTGAATGGCGCAGCAGGCTTGAGGCCTACTCCAGCTCCTATTTCTTATGTTCTGATGTCTAGGAGGCAGTTATACCCCTTAGGTTAAATACTTCAAATTTGGTCCGTGGTCAGGGACAGGAGGGTGTGACTATGAGTGAGGCAGATATGGGGACCTAGGATGTAGTGATGGAGGAGCCTTAGCCCATGCTCTTGTCCAACAGGTACAAAGTACTTTCAGCCTGTGTGGATGAGAGCAGAGACTGCGGGGAGGATGAGCAAACTGACTACAGCACCGTGGTACAGGGGGTCATTCACGTTGGGGGAGTAAAAAGAAATGTAGTAATGGTAAGAGACAGTATAGTTAGGGGGATAGATACTGTGCTCTGCAGCTGAGAGCGTTAGTTCCGAAGGCTGTGTTGCCTGCTAGGTGCCAGGGTTAAGGACATCTCCTCCGGATTGGAGAGGAAATTGGACTGGGAGAGGAAAGATCCAGTTGTCATGGTCTACGTAGGTAGGATTAAGAAAGAGGCTCTGCTGAGGGAGTCTGAGCAGCTAGGGGCTAAATTAAAAAGCAGAATCACAAAGGTAATAATCTCTGGATTATTACATGAGCCACGAGCAAATTGGCATAGGGTCAATAAGATCCGAGAGTTGAATGCGTGGCTCAAAGCTTGGTGTGGGATAAATGGGTTTCGATTCAGGGAGCACTGGCACCAGTACTGGGGAACGAGGGAGCTGTTCTGTTGGAACGGTCATTCACCTAGGTCACAGATGCCGCGTTGCTAGCTCGCATAGCCCAGCATAGCCCAGCAGTCTGTGCGGCCCGAAGGCCTGCGAGCACCATCAGAGCAGGCCGGGGAGCTGAAGGAGCAGCGTGGTGGCATACCACTCCAGGGAGCAGCGCGTGCTGGAGCAGGAGAGCAACGGCAGTGAAGAGGGATGTCACCAAGATCCAGGTCAGTGATTGGAGCGTGGGCAGGTACAGCAGGAGCGGCGAGGTCGGGGTGAAGGAGCGCCGAGAGATTGTAGGGTGACATGATTGGGGCCCAGGAGAAGCATGAGTTCGGGGCCCAGAAGAGGCGAGGGCCCAGGGGCAGCACGGGTCAGCCCACATTGCGGTATGTGTGCGCATTAGGTCCGTGCAGCAGAGCTGGTCTCCCGTCGTCTTGGTTAGGGTTAGGGTTAGTCCAAGACCTAGCTCTGTCAAGCCCGTGTGGTGGCTGGTGTGCACGTTAAAAAAAATCCATGCACACGCATCTTCCACCCTTCAAGACTTAGGTCGGACCTGGAATTTTAGATCCATCATTGAAACACCTGTGAACTTTTTGACGTGGAAGCAAGTCATCCTCGATTCGAGGGACGACCTATGATGATGATGCTAGCTCGCACTTCCAGCAAAAAATATTCCAACTGAATTGCGAGGGAAAAAATCTAACCAATGGGGCATGCTGTGAGATGCCCCATCTCAGTAAACTCTGGGCCAATATGGACCTGTGTAGAACAATGGCAGATAAAGTTTAATAATGACAGATGTAAACTGCTACCCATTGGAAGGAAACACATGTACAACAACAACAACATGTATTTATATAGCGCCTTTAACGTAGTAAAATGTCCCATGGCGCTTCACAGGCGTGTTTAAAGACAAAACAAATCAATTTGATACCGAGCCACCTAAGAAGAAATTAAGGCAGATGAAAAGAGGTAGGTTTTAAGGAGCATCTTAAAGGAGGAAAGAGAGGTAGAGAGGTTAAGGGAGAGAATTCCAGAGCTTGGGGCCTAGGCAGCTGAAGGCATGGCCACCAATGGTTGAGCAGTTGTAATCAGGGATGCTCAAGAGGGCACAATTTGAGATGCACAGACATTTCGGGGGGGGGGGGGGGGTTGTGGGGCTGGAGGATATTACAGAGTTAGGGAGGGGTAAGGCCATGTAGGAATTGTTAAACAAGGATAAGAATTTTGAAATCGAGGCGTTGCTTAACCGGGAGCCAATGTAGGTCACCGAGCACAGGGGTGATGGGTGAGCAGGACTTGGTATGAGTTAGGACATGGGCTACCATTCATAGAATCATAGAAATTTACAGCACGGAAGGAGGCCATTTTGGCCCATCGTGTCCACGCCGGCCGACCAACAGCTATTCAGCCTAATCCCACTACCAGCTCTTGGTCTGTAGCTTTGTAAGTTACAGCACTTTAAGTGTAGATCCAAGTATTTTTTAAATGTGGTGACTGTTCTGCCTCTTTTCCCCTCATATCTTCTCGAAATCTCCCCCCAATTACTTTAAGTCTATGTCCCCTGGTTGTTGACCCCTCTGCCAAGTGAAACAGGATCTTCCTATCCATTCTATCCAGGTCCCCCATAATTTTATACACCTCAATCAGGTCTCCCCTCAGCCTCCTCTGTTCCAAAGAAAACAGACCCAGCGGGGCCGAAATTCAGGGTCCGTATAAGGCCCATTTCAGCCGTATTGCGGCGGCCATCCGGCGGAATCGACTGGCCGCCGCGTTGCAGTCCAATGACCGCCCCGACCCAAATTCAGGTCGGGGATTTTTCGGCCTGTCCCCAATTCCGCCTTGCTGATGATGACTGCCGCAAGCGCATCAGCAAAATGTGCACCGCTGTTCTCCCTCACCTCCAGAATACGGCAACCGAAAAAAATCTTTGCCCCGCTGCGCGGTGCCCCCGACAGCTTTCTCTATCGGTGCACCTTGTCTGCTCTCTCTCTATCCTGGCGGTGCCGCAGCCATTGAAGGCCAAGGCTGAATGCCGCGGCCACCATCTTATTTTTTTTGCCGGCCGACTTATATGTCAACCAGATTATTGCTCCCCGAGTTCGGCCAAGCCGCCAACAGGCAGCCTGGCACCCCCTCTTGGGTGCCCGGCCACCAGCCCGGCCAAAATCCTCCCTGGTGGCCCAGTGGCCGAAGCTAAAGAATGCCCGATTCTCTCCCCTTTAACCAAGGGGAGAAAGCATGGTGACGCATATGCACTGTGACATCACCACTGCTCTGCCGCTGAGTGACGGGGCGGAATCTCGAGCCCACGCCAACTTCCGCTCATCAGCATGACTTATTGCTGCACTTCCGCCCCCACGATGACCGACACTTTACAGCCTTCTGGACTCAACATCAAGTTCAACAATTTCAGAGCATAACCGCTGCCAATCTTTGGCTCCCTTTCCCACCACACCCCCACGAGTCTGTTTCTTTTTTTCTCCTTGGTAGAATTCTTTATTAAGATGGAGAGTGACACAGTTCATTCAGAAACTAGGGTCCTGAACTGAAGGAAAGGTAACTTCGATGGTATGAGACGAGAATTGGTTAGAATAGGCTGGCAAATGATACTTAAAGAGTTGACGGTCGATAGGCAATGGCAAACATTTAAAGATCACATGGATGAACTTCAGCAATTCTACATCCCTGTGTGGAGTAAAAATAAAACGGGGAAGGTGGCTCAACCGTGGTTAACAAGGGAAATTAAGGATAGTGTTCAATCCAAGAACGAGGCATATAAATTGGCCAGAAAAAGCAGCAAACCTGAGGACTGGAAGAAATTTAGAATTCAGCAGAGGAGGACAAAGGGTTTAATTAAGAGGGGGAAATTAGAGTACAAGAAGAAGTTTGCCGGGAACATAAAAGCTGACTGCAAAAGCTTCTATAGATATGTAAAGAGAAGAAGATTAGTGAAGACAAACATAGGTCCCTTGCAGTCGGATTCAGGTGAATTTATAATGGGGAACAAAGAAATGGCAGACCATTTGAACAAATACTTTGGTTCTGTCTTCACGAAGGAAGACACAAATAACCTTCCGGAAGTACTAGGGGACCGAGAGTCTAGTGAGAAGGAGGAACTGAAGGATATCCTTATTAGGCGGGAAAATGTGTCAGGGAAATTGATGGGATTGAAGGCCGATAAATCCCCAGGGCCTGATAGTCTGCATCCCAGAGTACTTAAGAAAGTGGCCCGAGATGCATTGGTGATCATTTTCCAACAGTCTATCGACTCTGGATCAGTTCCTATGGACTGGAGGGTAGCTAATGTTACACCACTTTTTTAAAAAGGGAGGGAGAGAGAAAGCGGGTAATTATAGACCGGTTAGCCTAACATTAGTAGTGGGGAAAATGTTGGAATCAATTATTAAGGATGAAATAGCAGCGCATTTGGAAAGCAGTGACAGGATTGGTCCAAGTCAGCATGGATTTATGAAGGGGAAATCATGCTTGACAAATCTTCTGGAATTTTTTGAGGATGTAACTCGTAGAGTGGATAAGGGTGAACCAGTGGTTTATTTGGACTTTCAAAAGGCTTTTGACAAGGTCCCACACAAGAGATTGGTGTACAAAATCAAAGCACATGGTATTGGGGGTAATATACTGATGTGGATAGAGAACTGGTTGGCAGACAGGAAGCAGAGAGTCGAGATAAACGGGTCCTTTTCAGAATGGCAAGCAGTGACTAGTGGAGTGCTGCAAGGCTCAATGCTGGGACCCCAGCTCTTTACAATATACATTAACGATTTAGATGAAGGAATTGAGTGTAATATCTCCAAGTTTGCAGATGACACTAAACTGGGTGGCGGTGTGAGCTGTGAGGGGGATGCTAGGAGGCTGCAGGGTGACTTGAACAGGTTAGGTGAGTGGGCAAATGCATGGCAGATGCAGTATAATGTGGATAAATGTGAGGTTATCCACCTTGGGGGCAAAAACGCGAAGACAGAATATTATCTGACTGGCGGCAGATTAGGAAAAGGGGGAGGTGCAACGAGACCTGGGTGTTATGGTTCATCAGCCATTGAAAGTTGGCATGCAGGCACAGCAGGCGGTGAAGAAGGCAAATGGTATGTTGGCCTTCATAGCTAGGAGATTTGAGTATAGGAGCAGGGAGGTCTTTCTGCAATTGTACAGGGGCCTTGGTGAGGCCTCACCTGGAATATTGTGTTCAGTTTTGGTCTCCGAATCTGAGGAAGGATGTTCTTGCTATTGAGGGAGTGCAGTGAAGGTTGATTCCCGGGATGATTGATTCCCGACTGGACCAGACTGATTCCCGGGATGGCAGGACTGACATATGAGGAGGGACTGGATCAACTGGGCCTTTATACATTGGAGTTTAGAAGGATGAGAGGGGATCTCATAGAAACATATAAGATTCTGATGGGACGGGACAGGTTAGATGCGGGTAGAATGTTCCCGATGTTGGGGAACTCCAGAACCAGGGGACGCAGTCTTAGGATAACGGGTAGGCCATTTAGGACTGAGATGAGGAGAAACTTCTTCACTCAGAGAGTTGTTAATCTGTGGAATTCCCTGCCGCAGAGAGTTGTTGATGCCAGTTCAGTGGATATATTCAAGAGGGAGTTAGATATGTCCCTTACGGCTAAGGGGATCAAGGGGTATGGAGAGAAAGCAGAAAAGGGGTACTGAGGGAATGATCAGCCATGATCTTATTGAACTGTGGTGCAGGCTCGAAGGGCCGAATGGCCTACTCCTGCACCTATTTTCTCTGTCCTATGTTTCTATGTTTGTCTCTAATGGCAGCTGGTCATTATCCCGCCATTCACATCCTATCTTGACTAATATTTTTCTAACTCCTGGCATTACCAATTCAATTTGGCCCATTATCCCTTTTATCTCTCTAATCTTTCCTGTCTTCCAACCTATCACAAACCTTCTCTTTTGTTCTTTCTTCCCCTCCCCCTTTCAGTGCTCGTTAAAAATGTGTTCTTTCTGAACACTCTCCATCCAGTTCTAACGAAGGGTCATTGACCCAAAACGTTAACTCTGCTTTCTGTCTACAGATGCTACCTGACCCACTAAGATTTCCAGCATTTTCTGTTTTTATTCCAGATTCCTGCATCCGCAGTATTTTGCTTTTGCACATCTTTCCTGCAATGTGGTGACCAAAATCGCATGCAGTACTCCAGCTGTGGCCTAACCAGTGCTTTAAACAGTTCAAGCATAACCTCCTTGCTCTTATATTCCACGCCTTGACTAATAAAAGGCATATATTCCAAATGCCTTCTTAACCACCTTATCTACCTGGCCTGCTACCTTCAGACATCTGTGAATCTGCACTCCAAGGTCCCTTAGTTCCTCTACACTTTTCAGTGTCATACCATTTAATGTGTTTTCCCTTGCCTAGTTAGACCTCCCCAAATGCATTACCACACACTTATCTGGATTGAATTCCATTTGCCACTGTTCTGCTCACCTGGCCAATACATTGATATCTTCATTATCAGCCTATTTTAATGACATCTACAAGCTTCTTAATCATACGCCCAACATTTAAATCCAGGTCATTGATATATACCACAAAAAGCAAGGGACCCAGCACTGAGCCCTGTGGAACCTCACTGGACACAGCCTTCCAGTCACAAAAACACCCATCAACCATTAGCCTTTGTTTCCTGCTTCAGAGCCCATTTTGGAACAAACTTGCCACTTTGTCCTGGATCCCATGGGCTTTTACTTTTGTGACCAGTCTGCTATCTGGGACCTTATCAGAAGCTTTGCTAAAATCCATATACACTGCATCATATGCAGCAGGGTACATAGGGTAGAATGTGAGAGGCCAGCCAGGAATGCGTTGGAGTAGTCAAGTCTAGAGAAAACAAAAGCATGGATGAGGGTTTCAGCAGCACATGAGCTAAGGCAAAGGCGGAGTCGGAATGAGAATGCATACTGAACATGGATATTAAATGTATACAGACATTAAAGTCGAGAAGTTGAGAACGTGGGAATTATATATGGACAGTATAAGCTAACAAAGAATTCATGGAGGAATAGCCATGACATCTCAGACTCGAGACTGCGAAATATTACAACACTAACACATATTGAAACAAAACCCACAGCTTGCAGAAAAACCTCAAGGTCTTAGTAGCTCATAATGGGCCTTTGTGTAAAAACAGACCATACTAAGGTCGGCTTATGAGTGGACAAAGGGAGAGAGGGATCAGAGGGGATAGGCTGAACTAGGATGTCACTCTAATTGTATCTTGTTATCTTTTACCGAAAATGTATAACCGTCATCCCTTTACAATGTAACGTCACTTTGTCCGTAGGAAATGAATGCAATCTATCAGAATGCATTCCTTCTGTCTGATAGAGTCCTCGATCGAGACTTGCTTTGAAATAAAAGCTTGCTTTGTTTAAGGCAGAAACGGTATTCGACTCAGTAATTTCGCTGAACCAGACTGAGGGAAAAGAATCTACATTTATCAGGGCAATGTTACGGAGGTGGAAATAGATGGTTTTCGTAATACTGCGGCTATGTGGCCGGAAGCTCATTTCAGGGTCAAATATGACACCTCGGTTGCGAACAGTCTGGTTCAGCCTCAGGCAGTTGCTAGGGAGAGGGACAGAGTCAGTGGCTAGGGAACATAAGTTTGTGGCGGGGACCAAAGACAATGGCTTTGGTCTTCCCAATATTAACTTGGTAAATTGTCTTCAAATAGCTTAGGATTAAGTTGAGAATAAGCCAGGAGTCTAAGTAGACTTGGCACTCACATTTTCCAAGCAATGCAGATCAGCAAAGCCGACAATGTTAAACTAGAACAACCAAAACAGTACAATACAATTTAGAGAAAGTCATGATCAAACTATACAGTTGGCTGGACAGACCATACCTTGAGCACTTTATCTGGCTACTGGCACAGAAGGGAGCTACTCAAACATCCGAGGCAACACAGAGAAGAGCCACAAGGCTGCAGCCCAGACTTAAAGGTCTGTTATAGAAACATTGGGCCCAAGTTTCCACACGCGCCTAGAACGGCTCAGTCCCGGCAAAGTGCGCCTAAAAAAATCCTCGGTATTCTCCACCTACCTGCGGGTCCTCTGGCCCTCGGCGCAGCCAGCACGAGCTGTGGGGGGGCGTAGCCAGGTCCCTGTGCTGAAAACAGTGTCGGGTCCTCTGCACATGCGCGCTACAGTGGGCACGCAAGTGCAGTAGCTCCAGGCGCCCAAAACTGTGTGGGAGGGGCCCGAAGCACGCAGTCCCTAGCCCTGGCCCAATGGCCTCACTGGGGCTGCGTGAATAAGGCTCCTCCCACGGCCAGCTCCTGTGCAGGAGTAGGTCATTCGGCCCTTCGAGCCTGCATTACCATTCAATATGATCATGGCTGATCTTGCAACTTCAGTACCACATTCCTGCTTTCACTCCATACCCCTTGATCCCTTTAGCCGTAAGGGCTATATCTAACTCCCTTTTGAATATATCTAACGAACTGGCCTCAACAACTTTCTGTGATAGAGAATTCCACAGGTTCACAATTCTCTGAGTGAAGAAGTTTCTCCTCATCTCGGTCCTAAATGGCTTACCCTTATCCTTAGACTGTGACCCCTGAAACTGTCCAATCCCATCAGAATTTTATATGTTTCTGTGAGATCCCCTCTCATTCTTCTAAATTCCAGTGAATATAAGCCTCGTCGATCCAGTCTTTCTTCATATGTCAGTCCTGCCATCACGGGAATCAGTCTGGTGAACCTTAGCTGCACTCCATCAATAGCAAGAATGTCCTTCCTCAGATTAGGAGACCAAAACTGAACACAATATTCAAGGTGTGGCCTCACCAAAGCAGTAAGATCTCCCTGTTCCTATACTCAAATCCTCTAGCTATGAAGGCCAACATGCCATTTGCCTTCCTCGCCGCCTACTGTACCTGCAATGACTGATGTACCATGACACCCAGGTCTCGTTGCACCTCCCCTTTTCCTAATCTGTCACCATTCAGATAATAGTCTGCCTTCCTGTTTTTGCCACCAAAGTGGATAACCTCACATTTATTTACATTATACTGCATCTTCCATGCATTTGCCCACTCACCTAACCTGTCCAAGTCACCCTGCAGCCTCTTAGCATCCTCCTCACAGATCACACTGCCACCCTGCTTAGTGTCACCTGTAAACTTGGAGATATTACATTCAATTCCTTTGTCCAAATCATTAATGTATATTGTAAATAGCTGGGGTCCCAGCACTGAACCTTGCGGTACCCCACTAGTCACTGCCTGCCATTCTGAAAACGACCCGTTTATTCCTACTCTTTGCTTCCTGTCTGCCAACCAGTTCTCTATCCACGTCGATACATTACCCCCAATACCATGTACTTTAATTTTGCACACTAATCTCTTATGTGGGACCTAGTCAAAAGCCTTTTGAAAGTCCAAATACATCACATCCACTGATTCTCCCTTGTCCACTCTACTAGTTACATCCTCAAAAAATTCTCGAAGATTTGTCAAGCATGATTTCCCTTTCATAAATCCATGCTGACTTGGACCGATCCTGTCACTGTTTTCCAATTATGCTGCTATTACATCTTTAATAATTGATTCCAACATTTTCCCCACTACCGATATCAGGCTAATCGGTCTATAATTCCCTGTTTTCTCTCTCCCTTCTTTTTTTAAAAGTGGAGTTACATTAGCTACCCTCCAATCCATAGGAACTGATCCAGTCTATAGAATGTTGGAAAATGACCACCAATGCATCCACTATTTCTAGGGCCACTTCCTAAAGTACTCTGGGATGCAGACTATCAGGCCCTGGGGATTTATCGGCCCTCAATCCCATCAATTTCCCTAACACAATTTCCTGACTAATAATGATTTCCTTCAGTTCCTCCTTCTCACTAGACCCTCGGTCCCCTAGTATTTCCGGAAGGTTATTTGTGTCTTCCTTAGTGAAGACAAAAGTATTTGTTCAATTGGCCTGCCATTTCTTTGTTCCCCATTATAAATTCACCTGATTCTGACTGCAAGGGACCTACATTTGTCTTCACTAATCTTTTTCTCTTCACATATCTATTGAAGCTTTTGCAGTCAGTTTTTATGTTCCCTGCAAACTTACTCTCATACTCTATTTTCCCCCTCCTAATTAAATCCTTTGTCCTCTGTTGAATTCTAAATTTCTCCCAGTCCTCAGGTTTGCAGGTATGAGGAAAGACTGGAGAAAGATGGGTTTTTCATCCTGAGAGGTAATCTTTTAGAGGTGGACAAGAATGTAAATGGTTTGGTAAAGATAAATCCAATTTTAATTAAACTGTGAGAACAGACTCGGTTGCATGCCTGCGCATTTGTAGGCGTCATATGATCAGACGTCACCTGATCAGACCTTCAGGAATGCCTCCAACTAGAATTGATAACTCTGACACATAAACTTGATTGTACTCAACAATCCATTGGTGAGAAGTATATATAGGAAGCATAAATATGCTTTTGAGTTTTAACACCATTGTGTATGTCTGGAGGATCGTGCTCTGAATGATAAACTATAGTAGCTTTATACAACAATACCTTATAAGGCAACGATATTTGCTCATATCACAATCAACACTGAGTGCCTCATGTATAATGTCAAATATGGGCCTTGCGAGGCAGTGGAAAAGTGTAAAATCATAATGACATCACAATAGACCACCCATATGAAAAAACTATAAAACTGGAAATTGAAATGTTTAGCAAAGAAAGTCAGTGACTAAACTCTGAACCATGAAGAGGTGTGGGCGCAAGCGCAGGCGCAGGCGCATGTGCATGTCGGGCCCAAAGCAGAAACGGCGATGCAAGCAAAGATCGAGTACTATTGTCAGAGCCCATCTTGTTCATCGCAGAAGAGCTACACGACGTTGCAACAACTCTTAAGTAGCTACAATAGACCGAAGAGTGAATAGAACCATGTTTGATCTGAGCTATCAAGTGCTATGAAAATGTGCACAAGGCCGACTTGTACTTGAAAGGAACTATATTTGAATGCAACTTTGCTACTTCACACCCATGTTCACTGATTCGAATTGAATAAAACGCCTACAAGTACTTGAGACTTGAAAAAATTAAAATATTGTGTTGGTTCAATTTTTTTATAAGGTGTAACTAAAATTGTTTCCAATTTGCTGTGGCCAATGGAAGAAGGGCACACTGGTCTTCCCTTGAGTGAATACCAAGGGGCGAAGGGAAGTTAGGGGACTTTCCAAAGCATTAAACACGTCACTTTTAAAAATAAAGAACCATCATCAATAATAAATAAATCAATAAATAAATAAAAAATCATTTTCAATAAATCAATAAAAAAATAAAATTCCTACCTCACCTACCTGTTCGGGAGCCCGGCCAGGGCTAGGGACTGTGTGCTGCAGGCTGGAAATCAGCACTCTGCAGGAGCCCATTCTGCCAGGGCTAGGGGCGGTGTGCTTCGGGCCCTTCCCACACAACCAACAGCACACGCACACAGAATCTGGGGGCCAGGAAAAAGTTTTTGCTGTGCTTTTCATTCCACAAAATAGGCGGGCCTCTCGGAGGTGCGCCGTTCTAGCGGATATCGGAAACTTGGGCCCATTGATTCTGGAGTTTTTACCTCCTACTTTGTCTTGACAGTGCATTCTGTGCATTGATCACTCTTTGTGTGAAGAATCTACTGATATTAGCCCTACAATTTGTCTTTTACCAGTTTGAACCGGGTCCCCTTGTCCTCTCCCAGTTCAAAGTAATATTCCAGATTTATATTTTCCATTCCCTTAATTATCTTATAGGCCCTTCAGAAGGTCATCTCTCAGATGCCTCCTTTCCAGGATGCAAAGTCCAACTTTCTCCAGTCTTTCCTTGTAACTCAGATTACATTAGCAATCAGATTCTTGGCTCTTCTCTGCACCGCCATCAGTGCATAATTGTTTCTGGCGACCAGAACTGGTTTGGTCTGACTAGAGCACTGGTTTCAGTCAGCCCTGGTTCAGTGGGTAGCACTCTCACCTCTGAGTCCAAAGGTTGTGGGTGGATTCAAGTCCACATACAGAGACCTCAACACATAATCTGGGCCGACACTTCAGTGCAGTACTGAGGGAGTGTCGCACTGTCGGAGGTGCCATCTTTCGGATGTGACGTTAAACCGAGGCTGTCAGATGGACATAAAAGATCCTATGACACTATTCAAGCGCAACCTCAAGCTACATGATATCAAAGTTAATACAAAATGTGAAATAAGAACAGAAAATGCTGGACAGAGTCAAAGTTTCAGGTCAGTGACCCTTCAGAACTGATGAAAGGTCATCGACCTGAAACATTCAGGAAAAAAGGGTAAAAAAACAAATTTAAATGCTCTTTGTCTAAATGCACGTAGCATTCGTAACAAAATAGATGAGTTGACGGCACAAATAGATACAAATGGATATGATCTGATAGCCATTACAGAGATGTGATTGCAAGGTGACCAGGACTGGGAACTAAATATTCTAGGGTATTTATTTAACAATTCGGAAAGACAGACAGAAAGGAAAAGGAGGTGGGTTAGCTCTGTTAATAAAGGATGGAATCTATGCAATAATGAGAAACGATATTGGCTCAAATTATCAGGATGTTGAAACAGTTTGGGTGGAAATAAGGAATAATAAGGGTAAAAAGTCACTGGTGGGAGTAGTCCAAAGGCCCCCGAACAGTAGTAACTCTGTTGGTTGGAGTAGAAACCAGGAAATAGTGGGGGCTTGTAAAAAGGGAACAGCAATAATCATGGGTGATTTTAATCTTTATATTGATTGGACAAATCAAATTTGTCAGGGTAGCCTTGAGGAAGAGTTCATAGAGTACAATAGGGATGGGTTCTTTGAGCTGTATGTAACGGAACCAACCAAGGGGCAGGCTATCTTGGATCTGGTCCTGTGTAATGAGGCAGGATTAATAAACAATCTCCTCGTAAAGGATCCACTCGGAATGAGTGATCATAACATGATTGAATTTCAAATTCAGATGGAGGGTGAGAAAGTTGGATCTCTAACCAGCGTACTAAGCTTAAATAAAGGAGACTATGAAGGTATGAGGGCAGAGTTGGCTAAAGTGGACTGTGAAAATAGATTAAAGTGTAGGACGGTTGACGAACAGTGGCGTACATTTAAGGAGCTATTTCATAACTCTCAAGAAAACTTGAGGAGGAAAGGGTGTAAGAGAAAAGATAGTCATCCGTGGCTAATTAAAGAAATAAAGGATGGAATCCAATTAAAAACAAGGGCATACAAAGTGGCCAAAACTATTGGGAGGACAGAAGATTGGGAAGCTTTTAAAAGCCAGCGAAGAATGACTAAAAAAATGATTAAGAAAGGGAAGATAGACTATGAAAGTAAACTAGCATGAAATATAACAGATAGCAAGAGTTTCTGCAGGCATATAAAAAGGAAAAGAGTGGCTAAAGTAAATGTTGATCTCTTAGTGTTCTCTACCAAAAAATTAGTGATGGGGAACATAGAGATGGCAGAAACTCTGAACAAATATTTTGTATCAGTCTTTACGTTAGAGGACATGAAAAATATCCCAACAGTGGATAGTCAAAGGGCTATGAAGGGGAGAGGAACTTAACACAATCACAATCACTAAGGAAGATAATGGGACTAAAGGCAGATAAATCCCCTGGACCTGATGGCTTGCATCCTAGGGTCTTAAGAGAAGTAGTAGCAGGGATAGTGGATGCATCGGTTGTAATTTACCAACAGATTGGAAAACTGCAAATGTAAAGCCCCTATTTAAAAAAGGTGACAGAAAAAGAGCAGGAAACTATAGACCAGTTAGCCTAGCATCTGTGGTTGGGAAAATGTTGGAGTCCATTATTAAAGAAGCAGTAGCAGGATATTTGGAAAAGCATAATTCAGTCAGGCAGAGTCAGCATGGATTTATGAAGGGGAAGTCATGTTTGACAAATTTGCTGGAATTCTTTGAGTATGTAACGAACAGGGTGGACAAAGGGGAACCAGTGGATGTGGTTTATTTGAACTTCCAGAAGGCATGTGACAAAGTGCCACATAAAAGATTACTGCACAAGATAAAAGTTCACGGGTTGGGGGTAATATATAATAGCATGGATAGAGGATTGGCTAACTAACAGAAGACAGAGGGTCGGGATAAATGGTTCATTCTCGGGTTGGCAATCAGTAACCAGTGAGGTGTCACAGGGATCAGTGCTGGGACCCCAGCTATTTACAATCTATATAAATGACTTGGATGAAGGGACCAAGTGTAACGTAGACAAGTTTGCTGATGATACAAAGATGGGAGAAAAAGCAATGTGTGAGGACACAAAAATCTGCTAAAGGACTAAGCAAGTGGACAAAAATATGGCAGATGGAATATAATGGAACATGTGAGGGTATGCACTTTGGCAGAAAAAAATCGAAGAGCAAGTTAGTATTTAAATGGAGAAAAATTGCAAAGTGCTGCAGTACAGCGGGACCTGGGGGTCCTGGTGCATGAAACACAAAAGATTAGTATGCAGGTACAGCAAGTGATCAGGAAGGCCAATGGAATCTTGGTCTTTATTGCGAAGGGGATGGAGTATAAAAACAAGGAAGTCTTGTTACAGTTATACAGGGTATTTGTGAGGCCACACCTAGAATATTGTGTGCAGTTTTGGTTTCCATATTTAAGAAAGGATATACTTGCTTTGGAGGCAGTTCAGAGAAGGTTCACTAGGTTGATTCTGGAGATGAGGCGGTTGACTTATGAGGAAAGGTTGAGAAGGAATTCAGAAGAATGAGAGGTGATCTTATCGAAACGTGTAAGATTGAGGGGGATTGACAAGGTGTATGCAGAGAAGATGTTTCCATTGATAGGGGAGACTAGAACTAGGGGGCATAACCTTAGAATAAGGGGCCGCCCATTTAAAACTGAGATGAGGAAGAATTTCTTCTCTCAGAAGGTTGTAAATCTATGGAATTCGCTGCCTCAGAGAGCTGTGAAAGCTGGGTCATTGAATAAATTTAACCGATAAGGGGTTATGGGGAGCGGACAAGGAAGTGGACCTAAGTCCATGATCGGATCAGCCATGATCGTATTAAATGGCGGAGCAAGCTTGAGGGGCCGTATGGCCTACTCCTACTCCTATTTCTTATGTTCTTATTAACTTTTATTCCTCTCTCCTCAGATGCTGCTTGACCTGCTGAGTATTTCCAGCATTTTCTGTTAGTCCATGTAACGTCACAGTTGACAGCTGAGACAGTCGCATTGCTGACTGCATGAGCCGGCGAGCGGCAATCTCCAACACACTGAAGCAGGTGACATCAGCAGAAAAAATGAGCAGCAGCGTGTCGCTCACAGTCTGTGAAACATGCGCGAGAGCTTGGCCCCTTCACTCGAGCCGTTACAGTCCTAAAGACTGATTCACTTTTCCACGATGGTCACCATCTTTGACAAGGAGTTAGCAGTTTGATCTCGTACCAATCCATCCACTGCTGAAATAATAGTAAGTTATTCACAAGCGGATATCAGCACTGTAAGCTCTGAAATGAGCCTAAATACAATGCAGATCGATTTTTAATGACATTGAATTAGATATTCAAGCAAAGGAATGCAAAAAAAGTCAAAGGTTGCTATTGTTAAGAATATAACACAGCTTTAACAGAAAACTATCAAACATTCTGAGCTTTATAGTCAACAAAAGCCACAGCATTTCAAAAGTACTGCATGAAACAGAGAGAAAATAAGTGATGGAGAATATCTTTCTTGTTTTTAAATTCTTCAGCAAACGTTGTGGTGCTGCTCAAATTTCCACTTTTGCTACCATTGGCAACTTTACTACAGTGTCACCGGTTAGCCTGGTTATGTTGTAGGCTTGGTGAGGTGGCTTTGCTAATCCTTTTGTATTCTAACTAGCCTAAGCTGTTTCAAGACCACCTTGGATACATGTCCTTTGGTGGAGCGGTAAGAGCTGATATGGTGGAGTGACAAGCAACCTCTAATTTGTTTTTGGGTGCGCGGCCCCTTTAAGGGGCTGCACGTCCCATTCAGATTTCCGCGCATGAGCGGATTTCCCATTGTGAAGCCGGCGACTCAGCCGACAGGTTCATGCACTAGAGCTGGGGGCTGAACAGTCAGCCGTGCTGCTGCAGCAGCAAAGTCTCTCAAGTTTGAATGCGGGAGCTGTCCTGGCTGAGGCGCACCAGGCTTTGAGGGTCCTTGAAACGTTTCCTCTGCCCACCTTGAGCTCGCTTGCCGTGTAGGAGTTCCTTTGAGCGCTTGCTTTGGGAGTTTTGTGTCATGCATGCGAACAATGTGGCCCGCCCAGCAGAGCTGGTCGAGTGTGGTCAGTGCTTCGATACTGGGGATGTTGGCCTGGTCAAGGACGCTAGCGTTGGTGTATCTGTCCTCCCAGGGTATTTGCAGAATCTTGCGGAGACATCGTTGGTGGTACTTCTCCAGCGATTTGAGGTGTCTGCTGTATCTGGTCCACGTCTCTGAGCCATACAGGAGGGCGGGTATCACTACAGCCTTGTAGGCCATGAGCTTGGTGACAGATTTGAGGGCCTGACCTTCCAACACTCTTTTCCTCAGGTGGCCAAAGGCTGCGCAGGTGCACTGGAGGCAGTGTTGAATCCCATCGTCAAAGTCTGCCCTTGTTATAATAGGCTCCCGAGGTATGAAAAGTGGTCCACATTGTCCAGGGCCGCACCGTGGATCTTGATGACTGGGGGGCAGTGCTGTGTGGCGGGGTCAGGTTGGTGGAGGATCTTTGTCTTATGGATGTTTTGTGCCAGGCCCATGCTTTCGTACACCTCAGTGAAGATGTTGACTATGACTTGGAGTTCAGTCTCTGAATTTGCGCAGACGCAAGCGTTGTCCGCGTACTGCAGCTCAACGAGAGGTTGGGGTGGATTTTGCAGCGATTTTTACAGAGCGACAGCTGCAAGAAAAATACAAGGAACAGCACCAACCCTTACACATAGCCTTCTTTGATCTTACCAAGGCCTTTGACACTGTCAACCGAGAGGGGCTATGGAGCGTCCTCCTCCATTTCGGCTGCCCCCAAAAGTTTGTCACCATCCTCCGCCTGCTCCACAACAACATGCAAGCCGTAATCCATTACAGACCCAATCCATGTCCGGACAGGAGTTAAGAAGGGCTGCGTCATCGCCCCAACCCTCTTATCAATCTTCCTCGCTGCAATGCTCCACCTCACACTCAACAAGCTCCCCGCTGGAGTGGAACTAAACTACAGAACCAGTGGGAACCTGTTCAACCTGCGCCGTCTCCAGGCCAGATCCAAGACCGTCCCAACCTCTGTCGTCGAGCATTTAGATACAGGGTACCAGGACCGCTGGCCTGCTGGAGCTGAGACCACGGGGCCTGATAAATCAGGTACAGTCGTGGCGGTGATTACCAGTTCGCAACTCGATGCAAATAATCAGCCCCGGGGACACAGAGATTTTCCAAGCCCCTCAATCCTGGTGAATTGGCAGCGTTGAGCCGGGATATAGGCCCCATTAACTCTATGGATGGTCCACTGGATGTTAATAGACGTTGGGCGGATTTTAGGTGGGGTCACCCAGAGTTAGAGGATGTAGATTTAAGCGAATCCTCCTTGGTAGCTGCAACAGTAGTTTTGGAAATTTGAAAGCTGCCATTAAGATGGTGCAGAAAAATATGAAACAGGGTGGGCAGAAGGACCCTGCGGAATCCAAAAGGAAGTTCAAAGCATGGCAACATAAATTTGTGGTTCAGAGAAGCATTGTGTTCACTGTTGTAAGCCGATTGTTTAAAAGGCGAAAAAAATAGAGAAGCATTTCTGTGTCAATGAAAGTGAATCTGACACTTCAGCTTCTAACTTTTGTGCCGAGAGAAATAAAACATAGAATTTGCTACTATGGATGTTTGAGTAGTCATGGAATGTATCATGTGTGAAAGCCTGTATGTGTAAAAACAAATGTTTTTCTTTGCTGTTTCAGCATGAATGTCAAAGTTTTTAAAAAAGCATGTGGATGTTTCTTTGTCTTAGTGTGTCTGTAGTTGCTCTTTTTTTCAAGTGGCACTGGTTAGTTTACGATAGTGGTTTGAATTAATTTGGATTTTTTAAAGATAAAAATTTCTGACCAATTTCAAGAATGTGTGACCAGGGGAGAAAAATGCCATTGTTATGTGTGGAATGCTTTACAGAATGATTATAATGATTGATGTCTGTGTTTGTCAACTTTTAAAATGCAAAAAAGTAAGTTAACTCTTTGCACATGCAGCTGTGAACTCATTTTAATTTGGTATACAACAGCTTTTGCATTGTAAATATATTGGGCATTTTTAAATTTTAAGTTTTGAATTTGAGTAGATGTTTCCCACAGTGACAGAAAGGGGATCAGAATTGACGAATTAACCCATTGGGTTGTCAGGAAAGCCACAATGGATTTTCTGTTTCTTTTCATTTAAGCAGGAATGCTGCTGATGATGACGATGATGGTGCAAGATTACCAAGAGGGGTTCTTTAATATGGAAATGACTTCAAGGTGTTACCGAACTTGAACCTTTCTGGAACAATGGCAGGTGAACTCCAGTGATGTTCAGAGTTTAACTTCTTATCTGCAGTAATGGATCTCGAATGTCACAGTATGGTGACAAATTTGAACTTTAAGACTGCTTTTTTTTTTAAATGCTTGGAATTAATGTTTTGAAGTCACGTGTTATCTTCCACGACAGTTTTCTCCAGGGGGAGGATAAAGAACTTGCATCCAAACGCATTGCAGATACCTTTTGTTTTGTTAAAGCACAAAGGCTCAACATGTTTTTTTGTGAAATTAAAATTGACTAGCTAAATTGATATGAGTTGCTGCTCAAGCACTTGGGAAGGGAAATTTATCAGAAATTTAAGGGGATAATTGAATCTTATTTTTTGAAAAAGGTTCATCTATGTGGTTCCGTTTAAGCTGTGTTTAAAAGGAAGCTTTTATTGGGGGGAGAGTGTTGTGGATTTGTCAAGCATAATTTCCCTTTCATAAATCCATGCTGACTTGGACCGATCCTGTCATTGCTTTCCAAATGTGCTGCTATTTTATCTTTAATAATTGATTCCAATATTTTCCCCACTACTGATGTCAGGCTAACCGGTCTATAATTCGCTGTTTTTTCTCTCCCTCCTTTTTTAAAAAGTGGTTTTACATTAGCTACCCTCCACAGTCCATAGGAACTGATCCAGAAAAAAAGTCGAAGAACATGTTATTATTTAAATGAAGAAAAATTGCAAAGTGCTGCAATACAGTGGGACCTGGGGGTACTTGTGCATGAAACACAAAATGATAGTATGCAGGTACAGCAAGTGATCAGGAAGGCCAATGGAATCTTAGTCTTTATTGCAAAGGGGATGGAGTATAAAAGCAAGGAAGTCTTGCTACAGTTGTACAGGGTATTGGTGAGGCCCCACCTGGAATACTGCGTACAGTTTTGGTTTCCATATTTACGAAAGGATATACTTGCTTTGGAGGCAGTTCAGAGAAGGTTCACTAGGTTGATTCTGGAGATGAGGGGGTTGACTTATGAGGAAAGGTTGAATAGGTTGTGCCTCTACTCAATGGAATTCAGAAGAATGAGAGGTGATCTTATCGAAACGTATAAGATTATGAGGGGGCTTGACAAGGTGGATGCAGAGAGGATGTTGCTTTCACTGATGGGGGAGACTAGAACTAGGGGGCATAATCTTAGAATAAGGGGCCACCCATTTAAAACTGAGATGAGGAGGAATTTCTTCTCGCAGAGGGTTGTAAATCTGTGGAATTCGCTGCCTCAGAGAGCTGTGGAAGCTGAGTCATTGAATAAATTTAAGACAGAGATAGACAGTTTCTTAACCGATAAGGGAATAAGGGGTTATGAGGAACGGGCAGGAAAGTGGACCTGATTCCATGATCGGATCAGCCATGATCGTATTAAATGGCGGAGCAGGCTCGAGGGGCCGTATAACCTACTCCTGAACTTATCTCTGAGCTGCTGTATGGCTCAGAGAGGTGGACCATATACAGTAGACACCTCAAGTTGCTGGAGAAATACCACCAATGATGTCGCCGCAAGATCCTGCAAATCCCCTGGGAGAATAGACGCACCAACATCAGCACAATGCTGAACCAGCAGCACTAATACAGTGGTATGCTTTAGAAAAGGCAAACCCTATTAAACCCCCATTAATCTGTACAGATAGCAACTATTGTAAAAGAGGATGCAACCAGGACCTAGTGTTCTGGGAACAAACAAAGATTACCAATCATAAGGGTAAACCTATAAAACATGTCGTTGTGGGAAGACATTCTCCGTTCTAGGATGGAGAAACAAAATTGTCAGGTAATTCATGTAAACGGGCATACCACTGGGTCAGTGAACTCGAAGGGCAACAGTCTTGCAGACAAAGAAGCGAAACGTTCAGTCTACCTGACACCCCCTCCAGAGGGTTCTGCAAAAATAAGTGTTATCACTAGGGCAGAAAGGGCAGCCAATCAGGATGATCAAACTGATTCGACCCAAGAAAAGAAAATGCACTAGGATATCCATCAAAATACTTACTCGGGAACCACTACTGGTATTGTGCTAGTTAAGTTGCCCAAGGGAATCTGAGAAGTACCCCAGAGTTACAAACGGGAACAGTTTGTAACAGAAGCTCACGAGGGCATAGGTCAAGCACATTGTGGTGCCAGAACAACATTCTGCAAATTGACTCCCTTGCATTGATGGCCAGGCATGCTTAAAACATACGTGGCTAATTGTGAACCGTGCAATTTAACTAATAAGTCATCAATTATTAAGCCACCACCATTGGCTTCTGTAAAAGCTACTAAACCAATGGAAAAATGATTTATTGATTTCATTGGACCACTTCCCCTGTCTTTGGGATACAGACACGTTCTCGTTTGTATTGATGGATGCACTTCCTTCTGCTGGTTGGTCCCCACAAAAACTGTTTCAGAAAACGCACTCATCAATGCTATTACTGACATAGTTACTGTGGGCCCAAGTTTCGGGCCGCGCCGCCTGGACGCCCGTTTTTCGCGCCACAAAGTGCGCCTAAAAAAAACTTACAGATTCTCCGTCTCCCTGCAGGTCGTTTGCAGCTCGGCGCGGCACAGCACGAGCTGTGGGGGGCGGAGCTAGGTCCCTGCGCTGAAAACAGTGTGGGAGGGGCCCGAAGCACGCAGCCCCTAGCCCTGGCCGAATGGCCTCACTGGGGCTGCGTGCATAAGGCTGCCTCCCACGCCCAGCTCCTGCTTCCTCCCGACCCAACTCGACTCCTGCTTCCCCACCCCGTCCCCGGACCCGACCCGGACCCGACCCCGACACCCGCTCCCCCCGCCCCCGGACTGGACCCGACCCGCGCTCCCCCTACCTGACCTGATCTCCCCTCTCCCTCCCTCCCTCCCCCCCTGACCCCTTCTCTTCTCTCCCCCTTCCCCTTCTCCTCCCATCCCTCCCCCTTCCCTCCCTCCCCCTTCTCCCCGCATCCCTCCCCCTTCCCTCCCTCCCCCTTCTCCCCGCATCCCTCCCCCTTCCCTCCCTCCCCATCTGCCTCCCTCGCTCCCCTTTCTATGCCCCCTCCCCTCTCCCTCAACCCCCCTCCTCCCCCTCCCCTCGCTGTCAGAAACACATACACTGACAGACAGAGAGTGAGAAACATACACAGACAGACAGACAGAGAGGTAGAGACACTGACAGAGACACACTTGGGGGGCATCCCAGCACGCCGTTGGAGGGCTCCCGGTGCTGCAGTCGGTAAGTAGAAAATGTTTTATTTATTGATTTTTTTAAAAAATTATTTCTTATTAATTTTTTTTGATTGATTTATTGGTTGATTTATTGATGTTTTTATCATTTATTATTGATGATCGCTCTTTATTTGTAAAACTGAAGTGTTTAATGTTTGTAAACTTCCCTTTAACCCCCACCCCCCCCCCCATTCCCTATACCTGATTTGTAACCTACGCCTGATTTTCTGAAGTGTAGACAAGGTTTTTTCGAGCGTACAAAAATCTTCACTTACTCCATTCTAAGTTGGTTTGGAGTAAGTTTTCACTGCCGAAACTTTGAAAACAGGCGTAAGTGGCCGGACACGCCCCCTTTTGAAAAAAAAATTCTGATCCAAAGTGAAACTGTTCTCACTGACTAGAACTGGAGCAAACTAAATGCCGAAAATTAGAATTTTTAAGATACTCCGTTCTACACCAGTTGCTCCAAAAAATCAGGAGCAACTGAGGCCGAAACTTGGGCCCCGTAGATGGTGCTTCCAAAATCCTGCACTCCGATCAAGGTGGAGCCTTTGTTTCCAAGGTTTTGGGTTAGAGCACAGCACACCACGTCATCCGCAATCCATGGGGCTGGTGGAATGAAAAACCAGGAAGTATAAAGGTTATTGATCAATCAAAAAGCTATTGAGAATCAGGGGAAATAAGCGGATCAACGTCATACAGGAAGTGCAACTATCACTTAATAATGTGCCCACATCTGCATCAGGGATCCTCTCCCCTAAAACTCCATTATTATCTAATGTATGGATTGCGATGCATACACCGCTTAGCCATGGTTCTTTTATTGCCTCTACACTCTCTGACTCCTTGACCCGACAGCAACAGTTAGATTTAAAACAAGAAATTACAGATGAGATACATAAGATCGATCAGAGGATAAGGGAGACAAATAGACAAAAACAATTGACCAACAAAGCATGGCAACCCCTAAGAGGGGAATGGATACAGGAAAAGAAGTCCACGCAAAGACCTGGTTTAAGGCCCAAGTGGGAAAAGACCTGATCAGATATGTTCAGTTATTAATGAAAGAACTGTAGAAATACGCACTAATCGGCTGAATGGCAAGCAAACTCTTAAACTGTCTCCATAGACAATCTGAAGAGGGATACCAGAATGGAGAAAAAGTACAAGATGCAGTCGTACACTCTCTTCCAAGACCCAGCTTGGAACACGGAAGCGGATGTGATCGAACTACTGACGACGGTCAGTCAGACAGTGTCACCGACTCCTCCACATGGTGCTTGGCAACACCTCAGAAATTGGTTTCTCAAAAAACCACCACCGAAACAGGTAAAGACCAACAAATTACTACAATGAAGAAAGAAAACACTGCAAATAGAGAAGGAATCAACCGAGCTCTGGCAAGGTCCGTAAGAGGAGAAAGAAAACCAAGATCTCCTGATGACAAGACTAACCCGTGACCGAAAAAAAGGCTGAGGAGGAGCTGTTGTTTTACTTCAGCTTTGCTTATCCTTCTAATTTTGGATTATTTACCACCCTATGAACTGTAATTAAATATGGGGCCAATATCCAAACTCGAGAGACTGAAGACTTGTTTCAAGACTATCCTTCCCATGACAGCAGTGCAAACGCTTCGGCAAATTCTACGACTGTTTTTAGGAAGCGTCGTTCTACGACAACTCATAAAGACACGTCGACCCTTACTAAGGTTCTACTTCCTTTTGGCATTATTTCAATACCTCAACCACTTATGTTATCGCATGGCTCTATTTATCAGGCCACACAAGTCGAGTTAGCTAATATTAGCTAAGACTCTTGAAATTAAATCAGTTCAAGAGGAAAATGAACTAGTTAAAAGACTCAACGCAACCATGAGGGACCTTTGAAGAGCAAACCCAGCCTTCCAGATGTTAGTTGGAGATCCTGGTGAAAAGACAAAACGGGAGCAATGTTCTGAGCAGATGGGATACTGCTACTTCATTGATTGGGGCAAGCAGAAAAGATATCCTCACACCAACAGGGTTGGAAAACATCCCCCGTCTACATCTCCGACCACTGCTTTCCCCACGACTACGACATCTTCACAAACACAGACATATTCCTATAAGGGAATGATGTGGAATCATTGCGAATCACCCCAAGAGTCAGGCGTGTTAGGATCTACTTCCCCTATTCAGCAATATGTTCCTTCTAATTCAGCTCCATCGTTCTGCCTCTGGCACAAGACAAGTCCATGATTTTACTCCCTGTTAATGAAGGATTTCTTTACAATTCAACAGTATTTTGTTCCTCAAAGTGTTATTCTAACTCCTTTAAGAATATCTGGGGCTATGACGGAATGAATGAGATCAATCAAATGCTCGTTGACGACTGCAAGATAAAAAATCCTAATTTGTCAAACGACAAATATCTCCTTGATGGATCTTGCCAGCCCCAAGATTGGAATTCCAACAGTAACAGACAATTCCTTGTTAAAAATCTTCTGGACACAGACAATCCATGTGAAATGCCAGAAATGTCTTATTACTTAAAACACCTCACACTATGCGAATTCCTGCAGACATGAGGAGATCATACACTTGTCTAGGTTTAAATCAACTCACATCTGGATGGGTGCTAACGAGTGTGACGGACCCATTCACTATAAACCTGGGTCAAGTATGATGACACAAAGGACAACACGGAGGAAGGAAACTGCTTTGTATTTCAAAGTTATCCTCCAACGGGCTATACAGCCGTTATAAAGACAATAATGTTCCCAATGACACTTCTACCCAGGACACTTCAGAATTCTCTGGCATCAGAATTTATTCACCTTACTCCTGGTGTAGGACGTCGGCTGGGATACAGTCAAGAGTAAACTACAAAAAATATTGGTTTATGCCATCAGAACTATACCGATTCAGAATCCAGCAGTAGCTATCAAACCTTACCTCTCAATTGGTTCATCATCGTTTAAGGAAAAGTTTGGTCATACTTCTCTCCCGATATACCAATCAGATGTTTATAGAGCGGTTGTACCTTTAAATCAGTCTTTTACGGACTTTATCAAATCAAATCAACTGTATAGGGTATTGGTGAGGGCGCACTTGGAGTAGTGCGTGCAGTTTTGGTCACCTTACTTAAGGAAGGATATACTAGCTTTGGAGGGGGTACAGAGACGATTCACTAGGCTGATTCCGGAGATGAGGGGGTTACCTTATGATGATAGATTGAGTAGACTGGGTGTTTACTCATTGGAGTTCAGAAGAATGAGGGGTGATCTTATAGAAACATTTAAAATAATGAAAGGGATAGACAAGATAGAGGCAGAGAAGTTGTTTCCACTGGTCGGGGAAACTAGAACTAGGGGGCACAGCCTCAAAATACGGGGGAACCAATTTAAAACCGAGTTGAGAAGGAATTTCTTCTCCCAGAGGGTTGTGAATCTTTGGAATTCTCTGCCCAAGGAAGCAGTTGAGGCTAGTTCATTGAATGTATTCAAGTCACAGATAGATAGATTTTTAACCAATAAGGGAATTAAGGGTTACGGGGAGCGGGCGGGTAAGTGGAGTTGAGTCCACGGCCAGATCAGCCATGATCTTGTTGAATGGCGGAGCAGGCTCGAGGGGCTAGATGGCCTACTCCTGTTCCTAATTCTTATGTTCTTATGTTCTGATGTTCTTAAGTGACTCTTCCCAACATCGCAAGAAATGTTCTACATCGATGAACACCCGCTTGCTCCAACAGTCTTCTCTGCTGCTAGTAGGATCTGTCCTCACCCTGGATCAATGGAACAGCGATGAAGATCACAGCCGTAAAAAGTTTGCAGATTTCGTTAAACTCCAGAAATCGCTTATAGTCATAGATCTTCGAATTATCCAGCAAAAGCTCCTCGCTACAGATGAGGGCATTAGACTTAATAGCCTTATGACAGCTATTCACATGTCCCTTTTAAAACTCCAGTCTAATAAGATTCCTTAGTCCTGGTATGAAACTCCTTTCTCAATGACTTCGGACTCAATACCATAAGAGAGAAAGCCCTTGCTAGACTCATATCTCATGCCATACTTCACAATATTAGTTCCTTTCCCACCGAGAGAACCCTACTCGGAGATACTGTTTGGCTCGCTGAATCTATCAAATAGAGACTGGATATCCTCCTTACAATCCCATTGATAAAACAGAGATCTATTACAAACAGTGGAAAATCCTTAATTAAGACCTCCGGATCATTCAGGGCCTTGGTAACAGTTCCACATCTGTATGATCGGATGGCCTGACCATACTTGGAGCCTAAATCCACTTTCAATTCTACCTCCATGATATATGATTTCCTTCCTGCTGAGGAATGCACTAATCAGGGGTTCCTTATCTGTAATAAATGGGAAAAATTTAAACAATGTGGAAAAGGTTCAGATAGGGCAAACTACCCTATCACCTCTGCACCAGTGAGACCGGATTACTGGCAACATTTCTCTTTGGGGAATGGATCCTATGCGATCATTACGGCTTCCAAGTGTTCCGACTGTGGACTGGACACAGGCACTTAGATGATAACACCAGTAGTGGACACATTTTCCAATCCATTAAATCCTCTAGATCTAGGAATTGCTATGCCCCAATGTTATTTATGCACCTATCAAACTTAGCAAAATTAGTACAGTTCTTAGTCAGTTACAGGGCATGGAACTAATTCTTAACTTTACCAATGACTACATCAGTCCAGTACTTATTATGATTGGGATCGTGATCCTTATCTTGGTTCTGAAAAAAATTACCTATCTCTCCACAGATGCTACCTAACGTGTTAAGATTTCCAGCATTTTATGTATCCGTTTCAGATTCCAGCATCCGCAGTATTTTTTTCTTTTGCATTATAACCTTCAGAATGTTTCCAAAGATTGGACTACTTTGGCATCCACTCCAAGGGGTGGAAAAACTTTGATTAAAGAATCACAACTTGCAAGCACTATCGCTGCACTCCTTTAATCACGTGCATGGGTCCTCGGAAAGGATGGTAGAAACATTTGAATGAGCACATTGCCTTGTGCTCCGCAACCCGATTTATCCTTTCTAACAAAAATTGATTTTGTAAGCCTCACATGAATGTTCAAAACTCATCTTCCACCACCACACCTCGATTGAATCCGTCACCTTATTGATTGGATTCAACTATCAATTGCTGATCTTATGAGACGTTGCTCAATGTGTCAAGCTTCAGTCAGCTCAAAAGACATTGCAACATCTCCTTGACTCACCTGAATGACTCACCTCTACGGAACATTACATCTACCAATTAGACATTCTAATTACATGTTGTTCCACTAATTGTATGAAAAAGTACCCATCGTTCTTCAAAATTCTGTCCAAGTTGAAATAAGGCTAAACATTGGCCTTGCAATGATTTAGCAGAACTTTGATGTAGCACATGCTTAGAATATTGTAACTCTCATGATATTAATACTGTTCTATGTACTCTTGAAACCGTGTTTAATAAATATTGACCAAATCCTGCTCTTGCTGCTCACGCTCATGTTGGTCAAGAGGGGTGTGTGAAGGAATTGTAGCTGTGAAGGAATTCTAGCCTTGAAGGTCCAACACTGGAAAAATTACCTTATAAGTCTTAAAATAAGACAATTGTGTAAATAATTTGGAGTGCCCATCCCATAAACAAATGGCATCTGCCCTTTGACCATAGCTTGGTAAGCTCACAATCGACAATTGTTGAAACAGTAGTTAGTTCGGCTGAATTGACTAAATTTGAAGTACCTATCGCATAAACAAGATGATTCTTGTGACCCTGAATTATATTATAACTTCTTACAATAGGACACATGTAACAACAGTCGAGTGCCCATCGTGTAAATAAATAGCAGCTGCCCTTTGACTATAGATGATAACCTCACAATGGTCATATGTTCATACAGTGGTTAGCTGGATACAAAAGTCAGCTAAATTTCACCTAGCGTTGAATAACTTGGTCAATAAAAATCACTTGTAGTCAGAATGAAATACAACCGAGAAAGATATAAATATTGAGAGCTCGGATGAGGTTTTTTAGATTCGCTTAGCCTACTTAGACTCTGTTAAGAGTCTCTCGACTATAGAGCAGGGCAGAGGCACCGTGTCAGCTCGATAATTTTCGACTACTCGGGGATTTAAGGTAAATGCTACCTTGATAATTGATGGATATCCTGCTTAAACAATTTTAAGAACTGTAATACTGTAACAAAATTGAGATTTAAAAATTAGATTGTATTTTTACCTTTTTTAAGAACTGTTCATTGTTGCAATTGACTGTCTCACCAGCTGTAACCTGCAGATCGGTTCTTTAATAAACCTCTGTATATTTTAGAATTGTGTCTCATACTCTTCTGTGTCACTAACTCGTGAACCACATCTCCATACAGTCTTTTGGTGAAGTGGTACATTACTGAGGAGAGACCCCCGGACCCTTACAATATCCGGGACATTATAATCTGGCTGAAACTTGCTGAAAAGTGTTATCTGGAGGACGATAACATTCTTGGGTTGTTTCTTTTCTTTGGGGAGAGATATACCAGACCTTCAGACCCATTCAGTGACTAGGATTTGACTCCCTCAACCTTAGGGTGAGAGTGAGGTCATGCACTTTGGCAGAAAAAAATCAAAGTGCAAGTTCTTATTTAAATGGAGAAAGATTGCAAAGTGCTGCAGTACAGCAGGATCTGGGGGTCCTGGTGCATGAAACACAAAAGGATAGTATGCAGATACAACAAGTGATCAGGAAGGCCAATGGAATCTTGGCCTTTATTGCAAAGGGGATGGAGTATAAAAGCAGGGAAGTCTTGCTACAGCTATATAAGATATTGGTGAGGGCACACCTGGAATACTGCGTGCAGTTTTGGTTTCCATATTTACGAAAGGATATACTTGCTTTGGAGGCAGTTCAGAGAAGGTTCACTAGGTTGATTCCAGAGGTGAGGGGGTTGACTTATGAGGAAAGGTTGAGCAGGTTGGGCCTCTACTCATTGGAATTCAGAAGAATAAGAGGTGATCTTATCGAAACGTATAAAATTATGAGGGGGCTTGACAAGGCGGATGCAAAGAGGATATTTCCACTGAAAGGGGAGACTAGAATTAGAGGGGCATGATCTTAGAATAAGGGGCTACCCATTTAAAACTGAGATGAGGAGGCATTTCTTCTCTCCGAGGGTTGTGGATCTGCGGAATTCGTTGTCTGAGAGAGCTGTGGAAGCTGGGACAGTGAATAAATAGACAGTTTCTTAAACAACAAGGGAATAAGGGGTTTTGGAGAGTGGGCGGGGAAGTGGACCTGAGTCCATGATCGGATCAGCCATGATCGTGGTGAATGGCGGAGCAGACTCGAGGGGCCGTATGGCCTACTCCTGCTCTTATTTCTTATGTTCTTATGAGTGAACACCTGAGAAGTACACCTGACCCGGGATAATCCCAAAAGGGGCTAGGATTGTAAATATTGAAGGTGATAGCATTGAGTGGCAGCATAGCAAGCAATTCTTGACACATAGGACCGTGTACTAATTCTCTCCCTGGACAGAGTTGAGAATGCATACTGAAAATGGATATTGAATGTATACAGACATTGAAGTTAAGAACGTGGGAAATATATAGGGTCACTAAAAGCTAACAAAGGGTTCATGAAGGAATAGCCATAAAAATCTCAGACTGGAGACTGCAAATGTTACAATACTGACACAGCTTGCAAAAGGTCTTATTAGATCATACCACTAACCTGAAACATTAACAGAAGAAGAATAATGGGTCTTTGTGTAAAAACAGACCATACTGAGGTCGGCTTATGAGTGGACAAAGGGAAAGAGGGATCAAAGGCGATAGGCTGAACTAGGATGTCACTCTAATTGTATCTTGTTATCTTTTACTGAAAATGTATAACCGTGGGGCCTTTACAATGTAATGTCACTTTGTCCGTAGGAAGTGGGTGCAATCTATCAAGAAAGCATTCCTTCTGTCTGATAAAGTCCCGGCCGGTTTTGAAAAATAAAAGCCTGCTTTGTTATAAGCAGTAACGGTATTCGACTCAGTGAATTCGCTGAACCAGATTGAGGGAAAAGAATCCACATTTTACATTTGGTGTCAGAAGTGGGATCTCAACAGACGACTGCCAAAAACTTGCGAATTAAGAGCCAGACTAGTCTTGGATGAGATGAGAGGAAAGTGGCCACTGGAGTGAGTATAATTTCAATACTGCTCCAGCTTCCTCCGGTTTCAAAAGTCTGAGGAAAGTTTAGCCACTCGCTGGTTCTCAGGTAGCGTTTGAACGAGATCCAGGACAATCTGGTGAATACCTTTCAAACTTAGAACAGGGAAAGATAGGGAAATTGCGCGGCGACGCAAACCGAGCGGCGACTCGGAAGGATAGATTAGAATAGGTAAATCTGGAACCTGGAACAAATTAATTAAGGATAATTGCGCGGTGACGCGAACCGTGCGGCGACACGGAGGGATAGAAATCGCGCAGCGATGCGAACAGGAAAACCGTGCGGCGACACGGAGGGATAGAGAATCGCGCGAACCGCGTGGGAGACGCGGAGGTTGGGGAATTACGTAAAATTAAGCCGCGGGACTACGCGGGACTGTGTAAATTTAAAATTGTACTTATTTCAGGTACGGCGTCAATCTTGTATATCACTTGGTCCGCTTAGGCTCTGGATAAGATAACTTAAACCACCACGGGGCGATGTGGGGACAATCGGGACTAATTAGGACCCTGATCCAACGTGGGGCGATGCGAGGATGGGTAATTTAGATAAAACTACGAATTCCCTGAAAGGTCATGGATCCAAAATTGGAGCCGGCCAAAACAATTAATAGGAAAGAAGAGAGACTCTTGTGAACGTCTGTTTTAAAATGAGAAATGCTTGTGTGATTTTGACTGTGGATAAGAAAGCCTGTTTGGGAAACCGGGGAGTTGTGGTTTGTTTTAGCTCCACCCACTTTTTCAAACAGAGTGAAACATTTTTTTAACCCTTCGTAGTGTTGTCCTATATGTGGGAAGTTTAAGAGTGTGAACCTTATTGAATTACATATATTCGGATGATAAATTACGGAGCCAGGAAATGCACAAAGGATAGGTTTGTTGAGTAAAAGATTAAAAAAATACATGGTCCCGGTGGTTAAAAAAAGAATTTATTTGACATGCTCACTTACTTGTCGAAAGAAAACATGCAATGATTGATTACATTGGGTTGAAAGACATAAATTTAGTCTCGGAATGAGATAAAGAATGCCTTAAAAAAAAGCTAAGCTCAAAAAAGTTTTAAATAAAGATTGAAATTACAAAGTTTGAATTGGGATTTTGAGATATTCAGAGAAGGCACAGCAGAATACTGAGGTGGATTCAAAAGGATTCAAAATAATTATTATTATATTAAATCTGCAGTTTAGAAGAGACAGTGTGGCACGACCTTGAGGCTGGAACAATTGAGATAACGAAAAGCAGCCCTCAGCCTACGTGCCAGACTTCCCTCTAGTTATGGAAAAGATGAAAAAAAAGACGCAACCTTGAAAGAAAACAAATTGAACGAATATTGAAGAAAAAGTGTCTTCGATTGTCTGAGATTTTAAATTAACAAATTTACCGAGACCCGAGCCCTCTGTGTAAAATACAAAACCTAATTTGAAGAAAGGAGATCTTAAAAAAAAAGACATAACGTACTAAATAGGTGCTGAAAGGGAAAAAAAAATGTTCTGAGATTTTAAATTATGAAAAGTTCCACTGCAGTTTGAAAAGATGCATCACATCTGTCGAGTTGGCAGTAAAACTCCATTAAATTAGGGCTTTCATTGACAGAAGGAGGACATATTAAAAACCGTAGACGTCTTAAAGAGTGCGCGCACGAGAAACGTACTAAGAGTTCCACTGGGACCTCTGAGAAAGGTATCGATAGACTACGTCGTCAAATGGTTGGCTTTGCATTGACCGAGGCCGATGACGAAATTGAATTTCAGTAAACAAATAGCTATTAAAAATGTGTGGTCTCGTTTTAAATCAATTTTTAAAAAAAATATCTTTGGCAAGTACTTGAATTAGAAGTTAAAAAAAAATTGGAGTTTAATCAAATGCTGCCTTTCCTGATGAGAAGACTTTTTTTTCAGATGGTTACGTGAAGTCACGTAATGACATCACGTCTTCTTACAAACCTGTAAAGGAGTTAACCCTTTCCATTGACAGCCGTTTCATACTGAACATTATTAATTTGGATTTCTTAATAGAAAAAAGACTCACCTAACAGAGGAAATGGTGCGATAGTCAGAATAAAAATAAAAACAGAACTAGCTTATGTAATAATACTTGCCTGATACAATAAAGAAATAGATACTCCAACAAAACAAATTGAAGAGTTAAAAGGCTAAGATAGATAAGCTGAAAGAGATCCACAAACCCAACTTAACCCTGACCTCCGAATTCACGGAGTGACCTCGACATGCATGGATAAAAGATGAGTCAGACTACCAGTCGTGAAAGGCAAAAACAAACACTCCCGCCGATTGGGATGCAGAGGTGCTGCACAGTCAGACAGCTCCGAACTACCCCACCATAGATGTCTATGTGCCTTGGAAACCGAACGAAATTATGGCCATTCTGGCCACTATGCCAGATCGAAAGAGAGAACCTGTCAAGTTTATAGATCATCTTCGAATTACCATTGCAGTTTATAATGCAGAATCAAGGGACCTGTGGGTCCTCGTACAGCAGACCCTGAGCCCAACTGAGCATGCCCGATTTCTAACTCACCTAGGACGTGCAACCCATGATGCATTGGTGGCTGCTCACCCTAACAATGCTCAGGACCGCCTAAACGCTGTCTTTAATGCCCTCGGCACGACCCTTCAGAAGCCCATCAGTATGGCAGCAGTATTAGAAACTAAACCCAAACGAGACGAAACTGCCGACGAATTCATGGAAAGATTCATTGAAATATACGGAGGTCAATCAGGAGATAATGCCTTCAGGGCGGGAGAGGATTCTCCTCAATTCTGCGCTATCCTACTTCAGTGCCTGCCCTATTCGGTTGCTCACGCTATCCGGACAAATAATATGAAATGGGCAGATAACAGTAAAGCCCAGATGGAAAGGGCGGTTAAATGTTATTGGCAGGAAAAGAAAGGAGAGGGGGGAGGTGCGCCCCCAACCCGGGTCAAGACTGAATACGTGACTAGAAAGGAAGAGCCGCCTCGGGTGGAAGGACCAAAACCCGACCCAAGGGGATACCAGATGGAACCGCAGTATTGCGTGCAGGGTTGGGTGGATAAACAGGGATACGGTTATACCAAACACCCAAATGGCCCGGGCCCTGCTAATTACGGACCGCCCTATTGTCCCCGACCTGGTATGGGAAGAGGTCAGGGCTGGGGAAGACGAGATGGATGCTTTAATTGTGGGCAAGAAGGACATTGGAGTAGAGAGTGTCCCTCCCGTCGGCACGAAAGAGGAAGAGGAGGCAGGCAAGGGGGGAGAGGACGGGGATCTTACACTAACTTCTCCCAGAACAACCCCTTTGGCCAACCATCCCCCGATTATTCGTATTGACTACGTAGCTTGATTATACAGAGAACCTCCCCAGATGACGAACCGATTTGCCAGTTTCCAGTCCCTAGCACGGCTAAACAAATGCGACGGTGGTTGGGGATGATCAATTACTGCAGATCCTGGATCCCTAATGTCGCCCTGATGACTAAGCACCTCACACCGTATACAAACAAGGAAGGCAGCTTTAAAATAAAAACCGCAGACGTCCAAGCCTTTAAGGAACTAAAGACAGCCCTGCTGCAAGCTCTGGCTTTGGGCCGGCCCCTCTATGACCGGCCCTTTCAACTGTATTGTACAATCCTGAAAGACTGTGCTACCGTTGTCTTAACTCAGAAACACAGGGATAAGTATAGGCCTGTTGCCTACTACTCTTCCAAAATAGACCCCGTTGCCTTGAGGCACCCTGTACGTACTCAAATATTAACCGCCATCTACAATAGCCTTCAATCTGCTGCCAACATTACCCTCCAGCAGGATATTGTTGTATACACCTCTCACTCCGTAGCTGCCCTCCTGGGTCAACTGCAAACTCAACACCTTACCATGGCCAGGCAAAGCAGATATGAGATCTACCTACTAAATAATCCTCAGCTGACCTTTTGGCACTGTACTGCCATTAATCCGGCCTGTTTTCTTACTGAGCCACCCCAAGATGAGGAAGAACCCAGTCATGACTGTTTATCTTTAATTCAAGAGGCCACATCGGTCAGGAAAGATTTAGTTGATGTACCAATGGAGGACCCAGACTGTATTATGTATGTTGACGGAAGCGCTTCTATTGATCCAGAAGGTGCACGAATTGCAGGATACGCCATAGTAAACCAGGAGAATCAAGTCTTGGAATCTGCCGCCTTTGAAACCGCCTATTCCGCCCAACAAGCTGAACTATTCCCACAGGGGAATGAGATATCCCATAGGCAACTAGTATCTGACTTATTGCAAGCCCTTATGCTCCCCAAACGCATTGCCATTGTTAAATCTAAAGCCCACACCACCGGAAAATCCCCGGTTGATATAGGGAACCATTGTGCTGACGAAGAAGCCAAACAGGCCTCTCGTGGACAACAAATGGTAGTGCCCAGAATGATGAGTCAGACTAAAAGTCCTGCAAAGGATAAGTTAGCCTCGGAAAAACCAATGCCAACCATCCAAGATGTCATTAAAGTACAGGAGGACGCTCCTGAAAAAGATAAACTGTTGTGGAAAAATTATGGATGTACTTATGACAATGTTTCTAAACTCTGGACCACTCCCGCGGAACAGACTTGCATGTCTGACGAGTTGGCTCTATGGGTTATTGAATGTAGGTATTTTGCTACTCATTGTGGAGCAAGGACCATGAGTGACACACTTTTGGCTACTTGGTGGCACCCTAGACTCCAGGCGCTCGCCCAGAACATCAGTAGTCGTTGCCTGGTTTGCCAGCAACATAATCCAGGGAAGGGAGTCCCTTGTGATTGGGGTAATACGACCCTACCCGAAGGTCCCTTTGAGACATTGCAGTTGGACTACATTGAGTTGCAAAGAGTTCAGTGTTACAAATATGTGTTAGTAATAGTAGATGTGTTTAGCAGATGGATTGAAGCCTACCCTAACCTGGACAATAAGGCTCAAACTGTTGTTAAGGTGTGAATGAGGGAAATTGTTCCTAGATATGGTATCCCAGCTCGACTGATGACCACCTATGTTCTTTCTCTGACTCAGGCTCTGCGACTAGCCCACAACCAGGTTCGAGAGGCTCACCTCGACCTCCCAGTTTTACCCGAATCGTCCCTCGTGGCACCAGGGAAGTATGTCCTGATTAAGAAATGGATTCAGAAGGGATTAGAGCCACGATCGGAGGGGCCTTTTCAGGTGTTACTTACTACCCCCACTGCAGCTAAGGTTGAGGGGAAAAGTGCCTGGGTTCACCTGCACCACTGCAAGCTCACCACCCTCTAACGAACCTATTTTACTGGTTATTCTAACTCCTGTTTCTGTCCCAGATTTCCTCTTCTCCATAGCTGAACAAGGCCATCGGCGTCCTGATTAAAAAGTGGATCCCGAGGAGACCAGTTTGAACTTCTACCTGTAGTGATAGACAACCAGCTACACCGACGGTGACCTGAGAAGAGAGACGAGAAAACCAAACTCTTTTAATCAGCAAAATATTCGGACTATTTATCCTTGTCCATAGAGACGCTGGTTCCCGAGTAATAAGATGAAACTGTGTCTGTGTGCCACAGTCTGTATAATAGCGTTGATGTACGACAGGTGCGGCGATGGGAGGGGAGACTGAGGCGAGAGCTCCATGTAAACACCTTTATGTACATGTCTTATGTTTATGCGCAAAATGGGAACTTCTCTAGATGCTGGATGTGTTGACATATCCCTATACATTCCAAAGGGGGAACGTGTGCCCTGATAGGATCTGAATGTTGCACTTACATTCCCGATAGTTAAGAAAACATAACCAATCTCGCTGATCACATAAGAAGGGAGGTGAAGAACTTATCCACGCCAGCAGGAGAATCTAGCTGGTTTAATTGGCTATGGCAAGGTTAGCAAACCCTCTTGTGGTCACGGGCTCCCGGGTTATGATCCAGCGAACTAAAGACCTACTCGACAATAAGATTCAGGAAGTAGAGTGCGAACGGCTGAATGCGATACTCCTAGAATAATCCTAAGGGTTATCATGGAATGATAAAAAGGGGGAATGAGAATGCATACTGAAAATGGATATTGAATGTATACAGACATTGAAGTTGAGAACGTGGGAAATATATAGGGACACTAAAAGCTAACAAAGGATTCATGGAGGAATAGCCATAAAAATCTCAGACTGGAGACTGCAAATGTTACAATACTGACACAGCTTGCAAAATAACTTCAAGGTCTTATTAGATCATACCACTAACCTGAAACATTAACAGAAGAAGAATAATGGGTCTTTGAGTAAAAACAGACCATACTGAGGTCGGCTTATGAGTGGACAAAAGGAAAGAGGGATCAAAGGGGATAGGCTGAACTAGGATGTCACTCTAATTGTATCTCGTTATCTTTTACCGAAAATGTATAACCGTGGTGCCTTTACAATGTAACGTCACTTTGTCCATAGGAAGTGGGTGCGATCTATCAAGAAAGCATTCCTTCTGTCTGATAAAGTCCCGGACGGTTTTGAAAAATAAAAGCCTGCTTTGTTATAAGCAGTAACGGTATTCGACTAAGTGAATTCGCTGAACCAGATTAAGGGAAAAGAATCCACATTTTACATTGTCATAAGCACCCCGTGCTTGGAACAGTCAGCGAGGTCTCCCGTTCTCGCCAGTCAGTCTACAATCATAGAATCATTCAGTACAGAACGAGGCAATTCGGCCCATCGTGCCTGTGCCTGCTCTGTGAAACAACCACCAATTAGTCCCACACCTCTGCTCTTAACCCTAACTATGCAGCCGGTAATAGGAAGAGGTTGGTGGCAGCCAATTCAGGGACTGCTGACTTGTAAAGTAAGTATGTCCATAACACAGGTATTTTTCTATTATTTTGATGGTAGGAAGAGTAGTAGGAGCTCTGCACCGAATGACTTCTCATCCTCGGTGATTTCAACCTCCATCTCAATTCATCATGCTCTCGTTCCACTGAGTTCACTAGCCTCCGATCCTCCCTTAATCTCTCCCTCCATGTAAAACTCCCCAATTCATATTCACGGCCTCCCCTTGACCTTACCTTCTCTCTTGGCCTCGCTACTCCCATCGTGTCATTCGCAGATAAGGCCATCTCTGACTACTTCCTCGTATCGCTCTCCACCCACATCCCCTTTCCACCCATCCCCCCGCCCCCGCCCCCCATCCCCCTCCCAACCTTAGCTCCTTCTGTATCCGCCCCTGGAAAAAACTCTCTGACAACTGCACTTATGAACTCCTAAGTATCCATCCTTTGGCCCTCCTTCACCATGACATTTGTGCAGCCACTGATCTGCTCAATCACACCCTCACCACCACCTTTGATGCCCTAGTTCCTGTGAAAACAATTACTCTCTCTCATCCTTGGCGTCCCCCCGGTACAGCCCTTAAGTCCAAGGGACGCAGACTTGAATGGATATGGCAGACAACTGGTTCAGCCATTCACTGCCAGGTCTGGCTGGACTACATAAAACACCATCGGGTCCTGCTCTCGTCTGCCAAAATTGCTCAGTATTCGAGAATGATTCTGGAATGTAAAGATAAATCCCGGCTGTTATTCTCCATTGCAAACCACCTGTTAATCCCCTCCCAGTCTTCACCCTTACCTCCAACAATAAGTGTGAGGAGCTCATGGACTTCTTTGTCTCTAAGATTAAGACCATCCTTTCGGCCGCCTCTGCTTCTTCCCTTCCTTCCCCTAGCCCACCGGCCAAACTTTCTCGAAGAAAACCTGCTACCCTATCCCTGACCTCACAACTTTCTCCAGTTTCTCTCCGATTTCCCCTCATAATCTTTCCGAGCTCATCCTGTCCATGACACCCACTTCCTGCTCCCTTGACCCTATTTCCACAAACCACTGACCATTTCCTTTTATGTTATCCCATGTTAGCTGACATTGTTAATGGTTCTCTCTCCTCAGGTATTGTCCCCCTCTCCCTCAAATCTGCCTTCATCACCCCTCTCCTCAAAAATAAACCCTCGACCCCTCCGACCTTGCAAACTACCGTCCCATCTCCAACCTCCCTTTCCTCTCCAAAGTCCTTGAACATGTTGTTGCCTCCCAAATCTGTGCCAATCTATCCTGCAATTCCACGTTTGACTCCCTCCAATCCAGTTTCAGTACCAAAACGACTCTCATCAAAATCACAAATGACTGTGACAAAGGCAAACTATTCCTCCTTAACTTTCTTGACTTGTCTTCAGCCTTTGACACGGTTGACCACTCTACCCTTTTTCAACGCCTCCCCACCGTCGTTCAGCTGGGTGGGATGCACTCGCCTGGTTCCATTCTTACCTATCTAATCGTAGCCAGAGAATCACCTGCAACAGCTTCTCTTCCTGCCCCCGCATCGTTGCCTCTGGTGTCCTCCAAGGACCCAAGGATCTATCCTCGGCCCCTCCTATTTCTCATCTCTCATCCCTCCTATTGCCCCTTGGCAACATTATCCAAAACCACAGCGTCAGTTTCCACATGTACGCTGATGACACCCAGCTCTACCTCAATACCACTTCTCTCGAACTCTCTATGGTTCTAAATTGTCAGACTGCTTGTCCGGCATCCAGTTCTGGATGAGCAGAAATTTCCTCCAATTGAATATTGGGAAGACCGAAGGCATTGTTTTCGGTCCCAGCCACAAACACCATTCCCAAGCCACTGACTCCATCCCTCTCCCCAACTTCTGTCTGAGGCTGAAGCAGACTGTTCACAACCATATATCCGCAGCAAAACTAAGACCGCATATTTCCACCTCCGTAACATCGCCCGTCTCCGCGCTTGCCTAAGCTCATCCGCTGGTGAATCCCTCATCCATGCCTTTGTTACCTCTAGACTTGACTATTCCAATGCACTCCTGGCTGGCCTCCCATATTCTACCCTATGTAAATTAGAGGTGATCCAAAACTTGGCTGCCGGTGTGCTAACTCGCACCAAGTCCCTCTCACCCATCACCCCTGTGCTCACTGACCTACATTGGCTTTTGGTTAAGCAACGCCTCAATTTCAAAATTCGCATTCTTATTTTCAAATCCCTCCATGGCCTCCCTATCTCTGTAATCTCTTCCAGCCCCACAAACCCCCGAGATGTCTGCGCTCCTCTAATTCTGCACTCCTGAGCATCCCTGATTATAATTGCTCAACCATTGGTGGCTGTGCCTTTCAATGCCCCAAGCTGTGGAACTCCCTGCTTAAAACTCCCCGCCTCTCTAACTCTCTTTCCTCCTTCAAGACGCTCCTAAAAACCTACCTCAGGTGAGTTCTAATGAAGATCTACATTTAAATGATTACCTATCTCTCTCTTTCAGATGCTAATCATCCTATTATGTATTTCCAGCACATTCGATAATTATTTTTGAATTCCAGCATGTATGATTTTACTTCACCTCCTAAGTGGTGTTGGTCAAGAATTTACAATGGCTAGTTCACCTTCCCAAAACAAAAATCAACAGGAACGCAGAGGGAACATGTAAAATTTGCTTTTTTGTGCCATCTAGTGCTCAGAACCTGCAACTGCACACAGAATGAAAAGCAGATTTCCTTACCGTCTACTTTCACAGTAAAATAACCGCTATTGTATGTGTGTGAGAGAGACAGGAAAGAGTAACACCTTTAACATTAAACATATCTATCATAGCATCATCTTTGGGCATAACAGGTACTGCAGGTACTTAGCATAGGTTCTGAATTAAGTGCATGCTCTATGTACCAAATTTTACATAGAAAGTAGATCATAAGAATATTTGTTACCTTATAAGAGATTCTTACATAATTTTCACATTGATCTTGCATGCCATTGCTCATGGATGAGATAAACATATTTGCCGCATATTCTGAACTATATATTTCTTGCTATTCCATTGCTCACCTGCCTGAACATCATCACTTTGTTAACTTTTGTAGCCCTATCAATCTCAGATTAAACTCGCATAGGTGCAAAGGTTTATTCTAAACAAATACTTTGAATCAGAACCGCTTCCAATTTTGCAATACTTCAGTAGTTTGTTTCTAAATCTATTGTTTGGTTTTAAAGAATTAATACATAATTTACAATAAACATAGGCACAGAAACATACATGAAAAGTGATCCAACCGTGGCTGACAAGAGAAGTTAAAGATAATATTCGATCAAAGGAAGAGGCTTATAATGTTGCCCAAAAAAGCAGTAAGCCTGAAGATTGGGAGGATTTTCGAATTCAGCAAAGGAGGACCAAGAAATTGATAAAGAAGGGAAAATAGAATATGAAAGTAAACTAGCGAGATACATAAAAACAGGCTGTAAAAGTTTCTATAGATATGTAAAAAGGAAAAGATTAGCAAAAGTAAATGTGGGTCCCTTACAGGCTGAGACAGGAGAAATTATAACGGGGAATAAGGAAATGGCAGAGAAATTAAACAAATACTTTGTGTATGTCTTCACAGAAGAAGACAAGAAAAACCTCCTGGAAATAGTGGAGCACCAAGGGTCTAGCGAGAATGAGGAACTGAAAGAAATTAGTATTAGTAAAAAAATACTGGCGAAATTAATGGGACTGGAAACTGATAAATCCCCTGAACCTGATGGCCCACATCCTAGGGTATTGAAAGAGATGGCTGTAGAGATAGCGGATGCATTGGTTGTCATCTTCCAAAATTCTATAGATTCTAGAATGGTTCCCGCAGATTGGAAGATAGCTAATGTAACCCCACTATTTAAGAAAGGAGGGAGAGAGAAAATGGGGAACTACAGACCAGTTAGCCTGACATCAATAGTAGGGAAAATGCTAGAATCTATTATTAAGGATGTGGTAAGAGGGAACTTGGAAAAGAATAATAGGATTAGGCAGCGTCAACGTGGATTTATGAAAGGGAAATCATGTTGACAAATCTGTTGTGTTTTTTGAGGTTGTAACTAGCAAAATAGATAAGGGGGGACCAATGGATGTGGTGCATTTAGACTTTCAGAAGGCATTCGATAAGGTGCCACACAAGAGGTTATTGAACAAAATTAGAGCTCATGGGATTGGGGGTAATATACTAGCATGGATTGAGGATTAGTTAACGGATAGAAAACAGAGACGAGTAAGACCGCACCTGGAGTATTGTGTACAGTTTTGGTCTCCTTACCTAAGGAAGGATATATTTGTTATTGAGGAAATGCAATGAAGATTCACCAAACTGATTCCTGGCATGGGGGGATTGTCCTATGGGGAGAGGTTGAGTCGACTAGGCCTATATTCTCTAGAGTTTAGAAGAATGGGAGGTGAACTCATTGAAACATACAAAATTCTTACAGGGCTTGACAGGGTAGATGTAGGGAAGATGTCTCCCCCGGCTGGGGAGTCTAGAACCAGGGGACACAGTCTCAGAATAAGGGGTCGGCCAGTTAGGACTGAGATGAGGAGAAATTTCTTCACTCAGTGGGTGGTGAATCTTTGGAATTCTCTACCCCAGAGGGCTGTGGAGGCTCAGTTGTTGCGTATATTCAAGACAGAGATCAATAGATTTTTGGATATTAAGGGAATCAAGGGATATGGTGATAGTGCAGGTAAGTGAAGTTGAGGTAGAAGATCAGCCATGTTCTCACTGAATGGCAGAGCAGGCTCGAGGGGCCGAATGGCCTACTACTGCTCCTAATTCTTATGTTCTTATGTTCTTTAAATTTATTGAATTATTTTAAATTGGATGGAGAATTCAGGAGAAACCTCTTTACCCAACGAGTTGAAAAAATGTGCATCCTGCTACCACAAGGAGTAGTTGGGGCAGTTAAGGGGAAGCTTGACAAACACACGAGGAGAAAGGAATAGAAGGATATGTTGACGGGGTTAGATGAAGAGGGGTGGAAGGAGGCTCATGTGGAGCATAAAGACCAGCATAGAGCAGTCGGGCATAATTACTTGCTTCTGTGCTGTAACTGCATGTTTCATTCACTAACTGATGCTATATGAAATATCTGTTGTAGCTACTCTGTGATGTCATTCCTCTTGTGTAGTTACATGTAGGCATTAGGAACGAATGACAAATGAGACTTTTAGTCACATTGTTCTCATGGGCCAATCGCAGCACTCAATAATAAGCTGGGGTTACCATGGAAACAGTCGTGTAGTTACCAGGGACCAAACAGAATCCTTGGTTGCATCTAGTCTATCTTTTGCAACATGGTCTAGAGTCCTGTTAATAGGCTGAACAATTGGGATGGTCAAGTGATTAGTTGCTCAATGAGAATGGTTAAAAGATCATTATATAGATTATTGATTTAGTTATTTCCTTGCATATTTTTTATACGTCACAAGTTAATAAAGGCACCCATGATGCTACTGGTCATACTGTGCATAATAACATACCAAAGAGGAGGATTGGGAGAAAGCGATGGATCAGATGGTGTGAGCTGGAGGTGGGTGATACTGAGATTGCCAATTACATCAAATATTTATTTTTGTTGTCTGTGAGAGCATCCCTCGATATTGTAATGAAATGGTTAGGTTACATAGTATCTATAGTACATCTACCGTGGTACGGTAGCACAGTGGTTATGTTAATGGGCTAGTCATCATCATAGGCAGTCCCTCGGAATCGAGAAAGACTTGCTTCCATTCTTAAAATGAGTTCTTAGGTGGCTGAACAGTTCAATACGAGAACCACAGTCTCTGCCACAGGTGGGACAGTATCAAAACATCTAAGTTCCCGGGCAAATATGGCAGTGCGGCGTTCCAGCCTGTCGCTGTTGGAGTTGTCCATAAGGGTCCTGATGTTCCAGGTCCCGAACTTCATGTTAGAGGAGTGGAAGATGCCTGTGCGTGAGTTCTTTTAACGTGGGGTGGTTGTTGCACACCGACTACCTACGGGCTTAGCTGAGCAAGGTCTTAATCCAGTGGCAAGGGGGTCCAAGGCAACTGGAGACCAGGCACTGCTATATGGGCCTACTTGCCTACCACGAGATGTTGGCCACAGGCTCAGTGCTGGCTAGTGCACCAAAGGTCTGGACTAATGATCTGGAATAAAAAGCTGGTATCAGTAATGGTGATTAGGAAACTACAGGATTGTCTAAAAGAAAAATCTGGTTCACTAATGTCCTTTAGGGAAGGAGATCTGCCCCCATTAACTGGTCTAGCCTATATGTGACTCCAGACCCATCTAATTACCCTCTGAAATGGCCTAGCAAGCCACTCAGTTGTCTTTAACCAGCACCTTCTCGAGGGATGGACAGCGTCCACATCCCGTGAATTAATTATAAAAAACAGAAGCAGGTCTATGGTCAGAAATGGGATCGAGAAACAAATACTATAGCAGTGATAGCGGCCCCCAAAAAGTGGCATCAGGTCACCTACTGGCCCATTTACACTGGCACTCTTGGCTGCCACCATCTTGGGTATGGGTGGCCTGTTTCTGGTGGGAGGCCACTTGAAATATATAAATCATGATCCGATGACGTATATGGGACCCCAATTGCAATTTCGAGGTACAAATGTGCAGAACATGAACGGCACGCACTCTACCGATTATGTACTAGGCTTCAAGAGACCCTGGCAATGCTTAATATTTTTCAAAATAATGACCATGGCAATTTTATGCTCTAAGGTGGATCTGACTGAATATCTTCACTCTGGGGTTTGCAATCTATTATACTCTCATTGATTATTAATATTACTCTCACATATCCCTTGGTAGTTGATCACTTTGATGTGCTTTGATGAGCAGTGCAGGTTCACTCCCCAATTACTGCTTGCTAATAATTACAACTGTGTAAACAAACTAAAATCTTCTTTCCGACATCATTTTCTACATCATCATCATAGGCAGTCCCTCGAAATTGAGGAAGACTTGCTTCCACACTAAAAGTGAGATCTTATGTGACTGATCAGTCCAATACGGGAATTACAGTCTCTGTCGCAGGTGGGACAAACAGTCGTTGAAGGAAAGGGTGGGTGGGACTTGTTTGCCGCACGCTCCTCCTGCTGCCTGCGCTTGTTTTCTGCATGCTCTCGGCGACGAGACTCGAGGTGCTCGGCTCCCAGATACTCTTCCTTCACTTAGGGCGGTCTTTGGCCAGGGATTCCCAGGTGTCGGAGGGGATGTTGCATTTTATCATGGAGGCTTTGAGGGTGTCCTTGAAACGATTCCTCCGTCCGCCTGGGGCTCCGAGTTACAGAACACAGGTGGCAATACAACTCACCACAGACTCACTGTCCACATCCGAACATTACACTGCAGTACGAGCCCTAAATATGGAGATCTCAGTGTAATTCTTTGAATAAAATTTCTTGAAACCTCATAATTCCAACCCCAATTCCTGTTTTATTTCCAAACTCTGGCAATTCTGAATGTGCTGCGACAGGAATGCTGAGATAAAGCTAGTTGATATATTCATAGCAAGAATAAACACCTTATCTCAAAAAAAGCTTTTGCAACTAATCTTGAAGAAAATTTACCTGCACAAAAGACAACTTTTGGGCATGCTCCAGAGAGTTCTTTGAGAATTTTTTTTTAAAGGCTACATTTTAGCAGCTGACTTGTTTTATATAGATTTTTACAGGGATCGACCAAGAGCACACCTAGAATTACAATTCTAAGAAATCACCAGCTCATCCGAAAACATGTCATGCCTCACATTTCTACACAACTCACTGTGGGATAAAGTGACATCAGACTGATTGCTTCAGTCCTGCCAGCCAGTCAATTTGATTGCTTGATGCCGACAGCTTTCAATCCAAGCTGGGGAAAATACTGTGTATTTTTCTCACGAAATGCTGACAAGGTGACACACGGGTTAAGACATAGAAAGATAGAAACATAGGAAATAGGTGCAGGAGTAGGCCATTGGAGTAAGACAGACTGTCAGGTTAAATATCCGGTGGTTGGCATGTATCATAAAGCATCAGTCCCCTGTTCAAATACACTCACCAATCTTTATAGATATGGCAGCAGTAGCTACTTTTGGACTTTATAAAAAGATTTGCATTTATATAGTGCCTTACACGACCACCGGAAGTCTCAAAGCACTTTACAGCCAATAAGGAGGAGAAAAATACAAATTTGTTACAAAATAGGAACTTTGAGATTCTTTAATCAATGGAAATATATATTGTCGTTCCTTTTGAGGTCAGTGACTGTAAAGTCTTGCTTTAATTAGGTCACAGAACTACGTTGAACAAGCACTTTATCGACCAACTTGGTTCTCCAAGTACAAGGAGTTCCTTTGCTGCCAATGATTCAGTTTCCTCTGTTGTTGGTCCAATTAGTCTGGCAAAGGCCCAAACCCGGCATCTTTCTGAGATAGAACAGAATCCATTCCCAGTCAGATGG